>NC_142621.1:38765075-39068106 GCF_059453375.1 Lepisosteus platostomus
GACAGATTCTTCTGGGCCAGTTCACATACTCTGTAAGGAAAGCAGAAGTACTATAAGAACATAAAAAATGCAATGTTGGATGTTTTAGAAAACTAAAATTTAGTTGTGGAACAAAAAAAAGGTGTATTTGACATGACATTCATAATTTTAACATACTGCTTTTGGGGAAAGAAAACAAAACAACCTTACCTTTCTTTTCAAACTTTTGATGCCAACAGAATTTCAAGTGTTCCTTTCCCTTTCTGAAGCAGTACAGAACACATTCCTTTATATGTGTAAGTTGTATTTATTTTAGATCAGTTGTTTCCCAAAATCTATATCAGTGTATTTTGGCTTTAGAGTTCTGTTTTAAGTTTAAGACTTAACCTACAGTATATTTAGGCACCCTAATGAGTGTTTTGTTAATTTGTTCTAGAAATGAATCAAACAATTTCATGGTTCATAAATACTCCTGCCACCATGTAAAATGTTTAAGGAGGAGATCCATTAATTCATCTAATTCCTAAGAATTTTCTCCTTAATCATTTAATCCAATGTGCAGCAGCATAAAAGGATCAATTGAATAATCTTCATTAGTCTAATTCAGTGAGCCAGAAGTGATTTTATTTGGTGTACATTAATTTAAATATCAAAGGAAGCTTGCAAAATGATGACTACTGTGAGTCATAGGACTTTATAGTACTAGAAATCTTTCACATGGGAGCCTACCATAAAGTGGTATCAAAAGGGGTTTGTTACATAAAGTTGCTGATTTTTAAAGGAGACTATGTTTATGGGAAATTATATTATCTTTTTGGCAATGTAAGTTTGAATTCTATAAACTATCAGTCACCCTAGAACATGCACACATTTCTGTCACTGAAGCTTGAATTACTCTTTAAGGTTTTAAAGGTATAGCTACTCTAGAACACTCACAGTAGGGAAACTTACTATAGCGGTGAGGTATATTATTTCTGGGAGGTTGAAAATCATCTGTGCTTCAATACCACTTCAAACGTTTATGGTGCCAGTCTGTTGGTTACAAAGATTTTGATTTTTGCAAGTTACAAAGAATAATTTTCTTTTTAAAAAAGAGTTTCTACCAGTACTGTTCTTTTCCTACTGTACAAACAATTTCCATGGGCTGATGCTGTTTCTTACTGAAACTATAAAGGGACATTACATGTATTTTCATTCTAAAGGTAAAATTATCTTAAATAAGCCTTTTGGGTAGAGGTTTACCGATGGTTTTAAAGAGTAACACATAATGGGACATGAAGCATTTTATTTCCAGCTATGTGTACATTTTATTTGCAAACTAAACATCTGTTATTGTGCTTTTTCCCCCCCAAAGTGTGATCCACTTACAATATTTATTAAAACCCCAGAATAAACCCCTTTTCAAACAGGCACTTGGAATTAGTGGACCGAAACAAATCACTGTATTGAGAAATCTAAGCACTCTGGGGCAATACAACTTGATATAACATCACCGGCCACACTGGTCACTTTGAGCTCATATAGCGCCCTCTGGTGTGTGCTGTCATTGTCCGTGGAAATGTTTGTTTGTGGCTCTTTTGTACCCAATCACATCCTGTGGTGCAGTTGACAAAGTACCATTGCTTGAATAGCCCATCAAAATGTATTAGCCTTAATATCTTTATATAATTAAACTACACAGTTCAGTTGAGTTCCAAGCAAACACTTAGTGTTAAGTAACAATTGAATCCAGGAGTCTGCAACCATGGTCCTAGCGATCCATGGTGTACTCTGGTTTTTATCTGAACCAGTTGAAACAGAGATATAAGTGACTTAATTGGATCAATCAGTTGCTTAATTAGAATGACTTAATCTGCTTTCCAGATTTCTTATTACTGACCATTTGACCAAAGACTACTTATAAAACCTGCTGGGTTAACTTCAGGACTAGTTTCAGACCCCTGCTTTTTCATTACCTGACAGATTAAAGTATACAATAAGAGCATAGAATAAAGAGCATAAAGTCCATTATGAGAGAGATGGCATGTTTTGAAAAAGGCAGTTCTTCTAAATGGAGTGGATAGAATACTGTATGGATACTGCTTTCAATGTGTAGTATTATAGAGCCCTGAAGAAGGCTCCACGGCCGAAACGTTGTGTTCTTTCTTCTTTTTTTTCAGCATGGAATAAACCTATTGTTCCTTTGCATTATAGAGCCCTGCTGTTTATAAACTGTTCCAAAAGTGTACATACTGCTAGAACACACATATAAGCATTTACCATTATTTGTTCAGGAGCCCACAATTCAAGTACTGTGCATGCACTTATATCTTCTGTTGTAATGGAATTTGCTGTATAGCTCCTTTCTTTTTTTGAACACACATAAGTTAAAACTACCATGATGTGGAATTGTGCTGTACTGTACATGTTAATATAGTGCTTTGTGTGAATGAGTGGTTTTGTTATTCTGCTGTTAATGCATTAGCCCTTAGGCAAAGCAATTAGCGACAACTTACTGAATTCTACAAACACAAACTACTGCCAACTAACCTGTGGCATCAAAAACAGAATAACTACATATTTTAATACAGTGGCATTGCCTCATGTTGGCACAAAAACAAAGAATTATATAGAATTATACGCAGTTTAGCTTCTGTGTGTTTCCTTTGTGGAAAATGAGCCATTCTGTTGCAGTACTTCTCATTTTCTTTGATGATGAAAGATTTAAAAAAGAAAGCGGGACACACTTGAGAAATTTCAATGACAAAGAGGGTTTTATGTGAATACATATGCTGATGAAGTCTAAGCAATAATTGAACTCCTTTCTTTATAAATGCCACTTTTTTCTTATGACCAAAAGTGTGCTGCTTGAGAAAAAGGATGTTGGTTTCTGCCAGTGCAAGAGAGAATCGGCACTATCAAAATGCTTCCATTTAATGTGTATAATGTCAGGGTTCATTTTGGCTTTGTCCAATTGTGTGGTTATTAGACTTTAATGACTTAAAAGACCTTGCAGATACCAAACAGATATTTACCTTGTCTTTTGAAGAATTGTTTTCATATCTCTTTTTTTATCCAGAGAGAGGCTGCGAACACACAGTATTGAATCTTCAGGAAAACTGAAGATCTCTCCTGAGCAGCACTGGGATTTCACCGCAGAAGACCTGAAGGATCTGGGAGAAATCGGACGGGGAGCCTATGGGTCTGTCAACAAAATGGTGCACAAACCAAGTGGACAGATAATGGCAGTTAAAGTAATCATTCCATCTTATTATCTCAGACTCAACCTTTTTTCCCCACTGATTAAAAGAGGCTATTCAATGCAAACTTTTGGATTTCAATTGTTTCTAAGGAGTGCTGTGTTTAACATGATGTAGTTTAGAACATGTTTTAAGAAAATGTAATCATTAGAACTTTTATTCTGGTTGTTTGCTTTTGTTGGTTGTTAAAATAAACTTATTATTAAGCAGTTTAAAAACACATGCTAATGATTAAGGCTGATGTAAAGAATGACACATAGTTTAATCTTTGTGTTCAAGTCCATTTCAGACATCTCTCTCTTTATATATTTATATGTCTTGTTCTCTGGCGAAAGACATTAAAAATGCAACAAGTAGCATTTGTTGTATTTTTAATGACTCTCAGTATACATACACAGTTAGAAGGAGACTGGAGTTTGTGTATTATTGATAAAAAAAGGATAGATACTAAAGAATTGCCTAAGTTAGGAGTTTTGACACTTTGGTGCAATTGCTTTTGTGACAATTACATAACTTCCCAGAATGAAAATGCACATTTATTTTACTGGAGCTTAAAAGAAAGATCTAACAAGCTACTAAAGCAGTAGAAATGCTCTTCATTGATTAAACTACTTAAATTAATATAGCAATAAGTTAACCCCCATTCATAACATCCTTCAACACTCACTAATATTTACTTCTATATTAACTTTATTTGCAAAATTTCAATGATTTATTTTATACATAAAATACTATTAGATGTGGTGTTATGAAAAAGGAGAAAATTGGGAACTGACCGAGCAGATAAATCAGTAAGTAAAATAAATGATTGTAACCCCTAACTTGTGAAGTGTTTGCCAAGATTATATCCGCAAGGTTGGTACAGAGGCACGTGAGTTCTTTGTTCTGGGGCACAATTTTGGTGAAAAGAGTAATAATTTAATAACACTTGGTTAAGCAAGTATTTAATAAAAATGGCAGTGACACACACTAAACTACACACGACGTGAACATATACACTTTGTTCAAATTTACATTAAGGTATCCTAGAGGCCTGACATCCTAACCAGCCATAAAACCCTAGAACATTACCAGGTATTCAGCTCCTAAATAATGCTTGTCCAAAATAGGATAAAGCTGTCTTCTAAACTAAGTAGAATACAACCTGTGGTTAAATCCATCTCCCCGAATGCCACCAAGTGAATGGGAACCTCTCTTTTCTAAAATGCACTCACTAACCAGGAGAGTCTGTTTTTAACTGAGATTTTTCAAAAAGGAAACCAGAGTTCCCTAAAACACAGAATAGCAAGCAATATAATAACAAGGTTAAAATACTTAGCTTCAATCAGATCATCCTGGGTAATCTGGAACAAGGAACTTTCATCTCTCTTGTATCTCCTTTCCTTCCCCCCCCTACCTTGTCCTTCATCTTCTTATACTTAATCATTTACCCAGAACTGATTTAAGGTAAGCAAAGGAAAACTTTGATTGCTTTGATCACTGAATCTGGACCCCCTACATCTCACCATTAGATTTTCCTTCTAGCTTTGAAGTTGGAAATGTTTACACTGCCAGGTGTTACACATTTTATCTAGATTTTTGGAGTTACTGTAGCTATAGTCACCTATAACTGTGACAATATAAAAATACCTCATTAAATGTGATCATTTTACATTTTGAATTGGTCAAAACAGGCTTTTGAACTGCGTTTGAAAAATTCTAACCTTTTCCATGCCACTGCTACAGAGTTTTGAGTTTTGTCATGCTACACCATGTTTGCTTTCACATAAATGCATGTTTTGTTTAGATTGTTAAATGCTATTTTAATACTTGGGTGTGCACACAGCACAACAGTTAAGGATTTGAAACCAATGGGAAAATTGATGACCATAACACATCTTTGAAGAAAGTAGAATTATGTGTCACAAATCCTTGAAAATGTTGAAAAAAACTAAAATGTGTATATATTCTGTTTAAAAGCTTTTAGGTACTGTAACGGACGATGCAGTCCATATCTGCTCTTTGCCTCAATGAAAATGAAGATGATGCTGATAAAATGCTTTTTGTTTACATGGTATTCCACAGGGATTTACAGTTCATTTTTTGTTGCTATTACAGAGGATTCGATCGACTGTAGACGAAAAGGAACAGAAGCAGCTGCTAATGGACTTGGATGTAGTAATGAGGAGTAGTGATTGTCCATATATTGTTCAGTTTTATGGAGCTCTTTTCAGAGAGGTGAGGCTCCTGTCTTGTGTATGAAATCATTAAAGAGGTAACTTAAAATTTATTTGTATAATAAACTGACAGTTATTAAAAGTTTCTTTTAGATTTAGCCCTATAATATTGTTTACCATAGAACCTTGTGTCTATTTTATTGAGGTAAAAGCATAGAATATTGCACTTGACCCTTTATTCCACTGGTTTTTAGTTTAACCGTGACTGTTAAACCATATGTGTTTAACATATGGTCAACGGAATGGAGAAATTTCTGAAAACTTGATTGTTGGAAAGTATTAATAACAAAAATGCCTTGAGGTTACTTGATGAGATAAACAGAACACACAATAAGTTAGGTCACTTAAAAATCCCTTGGTAGTAAAATTCAGGATTGTGCGGTCGTTTTCGTAAGGTGGCCATAAGATGTGTAGGAATTTTTTTGTAGCTTGTCTTATTTCTGCATGATGATTAAAATAGTTTACTAGGGTGGTAATGTTCTATGTTCTGCATTTTTTCTTTTAGGGTGACTGTTGGATCTGCATGGAACTCATGTCTACCTCGTTCGACAAATTCTACAAATATGTGTATTCTGTTTTAGATGATGTGATTCCAGAGGAAATTTTAGGCAAAATAACATTAGCTGTAAGTTAATAAATACTATCCCTCTGTACTGTCAGTTCTTGTGGGTCATTTCCTGTAATATACAGATTCACTAATTCTTATTTCTTGATAACTTGCCAGTTCTAGACCTATTTTGCTCTTGACCAATGTATATTATTTTTTTAGACTGTGAAAGCACTTAACCACTTAAAGGAAAACTTGAAAATAATTCACAGAGGTAAGTTTCTTTCATAAAGGTTTGTAAATAATGAAAGTCTTTCAGTACTTTTAAGAAAGCTATTACTAGAAATCTAGAATGTATTATGAAAATGTTTTTATACTATAGCCTCAGTAAATATGTTCTTATTTCTAATCCATGCTGCGAATTGTTTTGCACCCTTAGGCATGAATTCTTTAAAATGATTTAAACCTTTATTGAAAAATTTGTTAAAAATTGAAGAAATGTATGGGTTGAAACGGAAGTTCAAATTTGTCTGCACTAACACTAAGGCTCAGTTTTGTTATGAACATTTATGTGGTTCAGTCAATAATTTTAATTAAACCATTTTATGTTTTGTTGCTCTGTTTCAGACATTAAGCCTTCCAATATTCTCCTGGACAGAAATGGCAACATTAAGCTCTGTGATTTTGGCATTAGCGGCCAGCTTGTGGACTCCATTGCCAAAACTAGAGATGCAGGGTGTAGACCTTACATGGCGGTAAGGCCACAGTGGGGAAAGGAGAGTCTGTGTACTAATTTTGAATTGGATAAAACATGTGATTGGAAAGTCTTCTGTTGCACATCTCAGTATCCATTACAGAGTCTTATGATTTCTGTGTATTACAACTGGCAACTTACTGATGCCTTTTTAAAAGGCATTGCAAACTGGTCTGAAAGATAGCACTAGATTTTTGCCCAGTTAAAACTGTCAAGAAAAATGTGATTGTGTAAAGGTCTTTGGTGTAGTTTTTATCAACTGTTCACTTTAAAAATTAAGGGCTCACCTTCAGTGACAGAAAGTAAAGTAAACCCTTTTCAAATATTTTAATTTGGACATGGCAGAAATCCAAGATGCCAGAGTGCCAACAAAGCAGACTTTTTTTGGATAGAAGGACAGCTCATTCCAAAGGTTAACACAAAAAAGCTAAAGGAACGTGACCTCTGCCCCTCCAATGCACCACTTACTACAGATAATAACACACTACTTAATTCAATTAAATGTATGGTATCAATATTGGTAGTATCAATACCATTTTCTTCACCACCCTGAAAATACTGAGGCATGCTCTCTGTCAAGGAATTTATATAGTCTTACAGGGTTCTTCCCCAGTCTTCTATTGGCTATCTTACCAACTGTGATTTTTTATGTACATATCTTTAAAAAATTATCCAAGAGCAGCCCGGACAAATGTAGGGTGACTGAGATCAGACAACCTTGCTGACCGTAAAGCTGCTCTGCTCCATGGTTTATGGTGCACAGACTGCACATTATTCTGGATATGCCTTCAAATGTTCTAGCTACAAAGGGGGTTGAATATCCTCTTGAATACTGAACTCTTTCTGCTTTGTGATAAGAATAACATGTCAGGTGTATGCTCAGTTGGTTGATCATAATCAATTTTGCGTTCAGCATTTACAAAGACTCTGGGTCCAGCTTTAACTGACACCAGGTTATTCCTCTCATCAGCAGCCTGCTTTGTTCATCCCACTAGTTTTCCATGCTGCTGAAAGAGAGTGTCTTTTCCTTTCTGTTATGCTGTTGTTCATTTTAGCATGCTTTCTTGCTGGGTTTTTGACATGCGGTATCATTGCCTCAGGGTTCCCTCCTGTTGTATTCTGTATTGGTTTTTTTAATTGCAACAAGCCTGGCCTGGATTCTTGGATTTTATGGTGGACTAGAATGTTTCCGAACTCAGAATTTTTCATTCTCTACTAAACACCATACGAAAATCCATATGATATCGCAGATTAAAATAAGACGTTTTAAAATCTTGGTGTATTTTTACTGTATTGCTGTATTTAGATACTTGTAAGAATTCCGATCTGTAATGTGTACAAAAAATGTAATTTGTTCACGGCCTTACAGACCTCTAAACTGCTGGTCAAGCAGTTGTTTTACCTCAGAGCTTAGTCACTGAGATAGTATTTTTTTCCAGGCTTGTTGACTCTTGTCTGGAGTCCCCTCTCTTTCCATGCTTAGTTTGGTAGTACTCTTGACAATGCAGGGCTTCTCCAGCTCTTGTAACTCAGACTCATTCATATGTCTTTCAGAATGAAGTAGTTTGGTTGTTCCCAGAGCAGTGAGCTCATAACAGAGGAATGTGAACCACATCAGTGTGTCTCTAGCTTCCCATTTCTAATGTGAAAATAGCAGTCTTGTCTAGGACTTGGCTACTGTTCTAAGTACAAAAAATAAAATTGGACTGGTTTTGCCACTTAGATTTAATTTTAATGTCTATTTTAAAGTGACATTTTTCTTAAAAAGGAAATTTGTTTTCATTGCATTCTTATTGTTTTATCACTCTTGATTTGTTTGTAATTTTGTTATATTTTTTCTACATTAATCTGTAAATGAGATTAACTGACCATACCTATTGAATTTGCAGACTGACCTAATTATCTTAAAGTTTACACAATGATTATTTTTGAAGTAAGCATTATTTTTGAATATTTTGAGAGAGCATATGTTAATCATTACCTGTAGAGTACCTGTTCTTTGTGAGATAAGGAGCCTTTCTGAAATGCCAATCCTGTGAGTGTGAGCAGACATTCGGTAACTTAAATTCATTTTAATTAACAATTACTGTGTTTAAACCTGTTTGTGTGAAGGGCATAGGACGAATATGGCAATTAATTCTGAAAGCCATATAATATGACTTACTCTAGTAGTTGCAGAGTAATGTTGTATACACATACCACAGAATTTGTCGTGTTAATCTGCTGTACTGAAAATTTACATACCTTTAACCTCCTAATTTTCAAAGTAAAATATTTCAGAAACAAGTAGAAAGACGTTCAATTTGTGTGTCATGCTTCAAATAAATGTAGGTTTATTTAGTCTGTGTGAAGGAACAAAGCCTTAGCTGGTCCTGTGCTGCTGCAGCTAACCTATGATGGATTTAATACTGTCAGACTTGCAGTGTCACAGAGAAGGCAGTTGAAACTTAGCCTGTGGGATCCAAACAGGGCTATAGATTTAGTTTGTGCAGACATGACCTAAGATTGGAGTGTAACTCTTTGAGCGTGGGTCTGTTCAGGCTGATGTAATGCTCTAAGATTAGCTGCCAGAGGTCCCACACTGAGAATGACATCATTGCCTAATTTCAGCTCATGAATGAGTGAGAGGAGGTAGTTTCTCAGCCTGCATCACTGGAGTATTTGGATGACATCATTGGCATCCCTTTGATTCAGTAGATTTTACTCAGCGCTTAGGTATTTCATGAATTATTCTTTACGATGGTGATGTAACATTTGTAAACCAAAGCCCTGCCACATTTTACAGCTACAGCTGTTTAATTATATCAGAAGACAGGACTAAATGTGTGTGTTTTTTAACCCATGAAGCAGGTCTTAACCCAGATGTACACTTGCTAAAATGCACATTAAAGTGGTTTGATAATCTACTTTTAAAGGTGCTACAAAAAAGAACATTTCTTATAATTATTATTGTTGTCATTATCATTTAAATTTGAGTTTTTGTCCATTCTTCAAGATTTCTTCTAAATCGGATATTTTTAACAATATAAGAAGAGTTACAAACTAATGTTTGGTCTATTTTGTTTGGTTACTAGTAGATAATTAATCCAACCATTTCTTGAAAGAAGTCAAAATACTGTTTTCAACAAAATAACTAGTTTATTTCAGCCTACCTCAACCCTTTGTATGAAAACATCCTTTATGTACTCAGAACACTTCCTTCCACGTATGGCAGGGCTCAGTATGTTTCACTGCTGATTCTGAACAAGTCCATTGAGTAGATGTCTTTAGAATTTTGAATATTCAAATATTTTGTTTCGTTCTTAGTCTTCAGTTCCAACCTAAAAGAGATTCAGTTCTATTAGCCTGTCGGTATAGGAGATTTCATTTTGCCCCTGTATCATGTTGCTCTTTCCTGGACTTATTCCATAGTGTCCATCAGTCCATTATCCAATACAGGGTCCTGGGGGGTGCCAGTGCCTATATTGGCAAATTAAAGGCACAAGATGGTATACACTCTGAATTAGGGCACATTACCCAGACACACTCACACTCACATGAGGGTCAATTTTCCCACAAGCCAATTAACCTACCAGTATATCTTGGGGAGAAAACACACTCCACACAATAACAACCCAAGAATTAACCCCAGGTCCTTAGTGCTGCGAGCCAGCGATACCAACCACTGCGCCACCGTGTGATCCTCGTTCCGGAGCACTAGTATTTTTATGTGTTGACTGGAGTTGCACTTCTTAATTGTAAACAAGGACTTATAAAGTCAGTACCTGGATAGGAGACCCCCTGGGAAAAAATAAGGTTGCTGCTGGAAGAGGTGTTAGTGTGGCCAGCAGGCCAGCGCTCACCCTGCGGTCCATGTGGGTCCTAATGCCCCAGTATAGTGACGGGGACATTATACTGTAAACAGGCGCCGTCCTTCGGATGAGACGTAAAACCGAGGTCCTGACTCTCTGTGGTCATTTAAAATCCCAGGGCGTTTCTCGAAAAGAGTAGGGGTGTAACCCCGGCGTCCTGGCCAAATTTCCCATTGGCCCCTACCAATCATGGTCTCCTAATAATCCCCATCTATGAATTGGTTTCATTACTCTGCTCTCCTCCCCACTGATAGCTGATGTGTGGTGAGCGTTCTGGCGCACTATGGCTGCCGTCGCATCATCCAGGTGGTGGTGGAGGGGAGTCCCCATTACCTGTAAAGCGCTTTGAGTGGAGTGTCCAGAAAAGCGCTATATAAGTGTAAGCTATTATTATTATTATTATTATTATTATTATTATTATTATTATTATTATTATTATTATTATAAAGGTGCCTTTTACAATTATAAGATAACTTGCTTTAAATTCTGTGCCTAATGTTATTTGCCTTTTATTTTTTTCCATAGATTGTCTAGGAAATAATGTAACAACATATACACCATTGTTATACACACACAAACATTAATTTTCAGATGTGGTTTTGTTAGGAATAGCGTTTTATTTTTTTGACGTTTGTGCTACCTGCATGTAACACTTGTCTACATCTAAAAGTAATCTGACAGGTTTTCTGGGATCATCTGCAAACGTCTCTAAACCTCATAATTGATATAAATTATTAATAGTATTGGTCTTAATACAGACCTTAGTAGTTTAATTAGTGGAGTATCACCCAAATGTGAACATTTAGCTCCTTATCTATCCATTAACTGGTTCTCACTCCAATCATGCATTATTTTGAATGTCTTCTGTGTGTAATTTGAGAAGTAGTCTTTTTCTGAAGAATTTTCTGACAACCTGAATATAATTAAAAAATCTTATTGATGGTGCTTGTTCAAATAGCCCTTACATGTTAGGCCTACTGTTTTTAGATCTACACTGATTATCCCCAGATAACCAATTTCCATCTAAAATGATCCTCTGGACATGTCACAGTTACCATTTCCATACTTTTACATGTAATAGATGAAGGATATATTAGTCTAAAATGAATTGGTTCAGGTTAGTCGCGATTTGTATGGATGGGTGCTACATTTTCAATTTTGCAATTCTCCAGTTCGTTGGATATCATCAGGCCCTCGAGTTTTATCTTCAGTGCTTCTTGTGCATTTGACACTTGTCCCTTCTATGGTAATACTGTTAATGTAGAACTATGTATTTCCTCAGCCTGAGTTGGTTGATGCCTGCTGTTGATTTCTTCTTTAGTAAACAATATGTGAAATATTCATGTAATCAGAATATTTTTATTGTACACATGATAAATTCTGTAGATGAATCTCTCATTTATAATTGAATGCAGTTAACTCAGAGCTTATTTTCTTGCTTTTTAGCATGTTTTACAATATTCAATTGTAGTGCATATTGAAATAATGGTCTTTGGCGCCAAAGGTGGCTAAAGTGGTCTTGTCTGTTTTTCCTGTATAACATCACCAACCTTCTGACATAAAATAAGTGTTGCGTTCGCACATGTGAATTAAGCACCTAATGATACACAAGGCCACACTATCAGAATCCTTGTGATTCTCATTTGTGTGTATGTGTTTTGATACATATGTATTACTCCAACAAAGTTGAACATTTAAATAGTACAGGACCTTCTTCAATTGACATTTTTCAATTGATGTTTCACTGTAAGCAATAAAGGGAAATGTGTTGATTTTCTTTCATCAGTTAACACTGTTCTGAACAAGGTATATATGAAATATTAATTCATATAATATGATACTTTTCAAGTGGTTTGTAAATGTGATATCAGATGAGCTAATGTAATTCTTAAAGGTTCTTAATTCCTACACTTGCAGATTCTGTTCAAGTGAGATCCTGCTTGGAAAATATCAGTCCTCAAATATTTGTGGCTTTTTTTGGAGGTCATCCAGCACATGAGATCATATTGTGGAAGGACTGTGAGATGAAATTAGTCTGGATTTTCCCTTTGCTTCCAAGGCTGCTGATATTTTTATAAATCCAAAATATCAGATACTTTCTAAAAATTCTGAATCTTTACAAAGGATCAATTGGTTTATTATGTGATTAAGTCATGACCCTGTAATACAGCTCATCTAAATTCCAGTATAGGTTTTGGACATTATTGAGAAGACAGTTTATCATGACCTTAAGATGCTTTGCAGACATAAGAGCTCTGATTCCTTTCAAACTGAAGTTAAAATGCAATAGGTTACAAAAATACTGACCTAAAACTGCTAACATAATTTAAACTTCTTTTCACAATGCCATTGAAATGTGTAATGGTGCAATCAGCAGTGGAAGTTCTTAGTCTCTTAGTCTTGTCTAATCTAATCAGACCATGAAAAAAATTAATCTACTTGACCCATTCAGTGAAAACATTAAATTTGTGAAATTAAAAATAATGGGTTTGACAAAACGTTGTCTGGGGCAGTTGCAAAGTAATATACATTAGGCAATTTGACAGTGTTTTCAATAAATTACTCGACAGTTTCACTGTCTTCATAGTCATCAGACCTTTCATTAGAGGTCATCTACACTACCGCCATTTCTTTGGAATTAATATGGTCTCAGTTAGTTGTTTCAGATACCTGCATTCCTAGATCTCATTTTGCAATACTTGTGATGCACTTTGAAGGTAATTTAATTTTAAGATAAAAATTGGAGTATTTAATTGCTGTATGCTTTTCTAGGCAACTTGTGTACAAAATTTGAAAACAAATTCAGTCTTTTAAGAAAAATGCTACTTTTTAGTAGCATTTAAATGGCAAAAAAAAAAAATTGTTTTGCCATTTAAGGTAAAATGAATTGTCATGAAGGACTGCAGAGAAATATTTTGATCAATTGCCTCACTGTTATTTGACACTGAATATGCTGTGTTTAGTTAGTAGGATTATGAAAGTATTTGGTGATGGCTTCCTTTTCATACTGATCTATCCCATGTACTGTATGCTATTTAATTATTATTTTTTTACATATAGTCATTATGAAATGGACTGTTTGTTTTTTGGCAAGTACCTGTTTAATGTAGTGTTTAATTTTGTAAAGAATGGTTGATTTGGCTTCTACAAATAGAAGTGAGGCCGATCACATTTCAGGTAAACTGGCACAGACAGGCAAAACATGGTAAATGTTGTTCACTAAGCCTCTAACAGATTTTTGCCTCAGACGTTGCTGCAACTTATTAAACTCTCAATAGATCATCATCTTCTTGTCGAAATTTCGAAACTTGATACATATCTAAACTGCCCATTCCAGTGACTAGCAACTAAACATTTGGCAAAACGCAGTTCTTGTGTAAGTCAAGTTTAGACTAGCAACTAAACATTTGGCAAAACGCAGTTCTTGTGTAAGTCAAGATAGCCATCGGACTACCATTTTGTTCTTGAAATTAATACTGTCTGTTCAACATTGGTATACACTTCAAATTTAACAAGCACCATCCCTGGAAGAATAGGATTTAATAATGAAAAATAATGTTTCTGCCTTATAACATCAAAAGGGCTGAAATTATGTAGGGACGTTCAAACAGCTACTGTTCAAAAACAGTTTTTCCAATTAATTCCAAACTTAATAGATATCACCCTGTACGGATTGCAGTTACAGTATTAGGAAATGTTGTTCCTGTGTAAGCCTTCTGAACTTGCAGACTACATATAGCTACACTGTGTAACTGATCAACATTGATTTGGTATTAGCCAATGTACTAATTGACACAAGAAATATAATTGCTGCTTTGTCAATCAAAATGGTCACCAGAGCTTTCAAACTGTCTTTTTTTTCAGAATTAATAACTGAGTGATTTCAAACTCGTCAAATACTTGCAACATCCAAAATTGTTTCATCTTGTGGTGATGAAAACACTTTGCATTTGTATATTGCCATAAAGCATGGAATTCTATCAACTTGTGCACAAAATGCAGAATAGTTATTGTTTTTTTTGGAAAATAAAGTGGTAATCAAATAGAGTAGTAATTTGGTAGAAATGGGTGAATTATCATAAATGAATTGCTAACTGAGCAAACAGGCTTACTTATTCTCATTTCAGTTTTCCTTTGTATGTAGTTCCAAGTTACATTTCATACAAATGTAACAGATCTAATACCCTGAAATATTTGTCATAAAATACAGAATATGTTTTATCTGTTCATCTCAATTGTATTTTTGCTTTACAGCCAGAAAGAATAGACCCAAGTGCTTCCAGGCAAGGCTACGATGTCCGATCAGATGTGTGGAGCTTGGGAATCACATTGGTTAGTTTTTTTGTTCTCTAACTATATATATATAAAGATCACAATACCATGAAGACTGGAATCTAGTAAAATTCCAGATATTCGTTTTTTTAATTTTCATTATTTTTGTCTGTACAGTATGAGCTTGCAACTGGACGATTCCCATACCCTAAATGGAACAGTGTATTTGATCAGTTGACGCAGGTAGTGAAAGGAGACCCACCACAGCTCAGTAACTCAGAGGATAGGCAATTTTCCCCCAAGTTCATCAATTTTGTTAACTTGTGGTAAGTGTTGGACCATTGAGAATTATTCCTGCAAAATGTTACAGTTGAATGGGAGGTCTGTATTCTGTGCATTTTCTTGCCACCTAATGGCCAAAATCAAGAACTGCACTCAGTGGTTAATGAAGTTATAGTACTTTATATGATCTGCTTGCATAATTATTCAAAAAACAATCATTAGGAAGGGTGTAATGCGCTAAGAGTTTTATGAAAGGTCACTGATTACATGCTGCTTTGACACAATTTTAATATTTTCTAATCTTTTTTTTAAGCCTTACAAAGGATGAGTCAAAAAGGCCAAAGTACAAGGAGCTTCTGGTAAGCATCACTGTGAACAACATCTGAATCATGTAGTTTTGATGATGTTTCTCTCTTCTTTTATGTTAATTCACTTTTCATCAGTACTAAGAGATAGAGGACAGGGTATGGGAGTGTTGGCTGGAATCCTTGATTTTAAAGGGTCAGGGCTCCTGCATCAGGAGATGGTATCAAGTAGTATGCAGAGTTTTCTAGTAGACTTTGTGCAACTCTACTGTTCTGTTCAGAATCGCTGGATGGGGATTATTGCCTGGCGAAGGTCTTGGAAGATGTTTGTGTGATATTCAGGTTTTCTGCATTATTGTGGGATGCTTATGAAACACTTTTGATTCATAGTAACAACTACATTTACTGAGTGAAATATTAGGAACCCCTAAATGGGCTAGGGATGGAACTACAGTGTCATCACTAAAAGAGGGAGAGTTCCAATTTGAAAATATATTATAAGTGGCCTGGGTTTCCACAGCACAGCTTAATAAAACTGCATATGTAGATGACCTGAAATAATTATATTTTCCAAGAAATCAGATGTGGTTGTTAGACCTGAATTTTAAATGATTTGCTTGGTAAATGAATAGGCTTTAATCTAAATACTACAGCATGGAGAGTCAAGGCTGTCTACAGTACATTAAGAGCATAGCCAAACCATCAATATTTTCTTTTAATAGTCAAGCACAGACACTGCCACTTCAATTACATAGTAGAGAAGCACACATTAATTAAAAAAAGTAATGCAAAGTTACAACAGCGAGATCACACCTGGTTGCACCTTGCATTAAATGTATAATGAAACTTACAACAGAGCAAAGTAGCCTAAAAAAACAATTTAAGTAATAAAAATATTTTGCTCGTCTCCAGAGCTAACTAGCTCACTGCTTTGCTCTGGTACACTACTCAACTCTGTTAGCACATCCACTGTACAGGTGACACTGGCCGACTGCACATGTTTTTTTTCATGTGCTTTAGTGCATCTGACTTCATTGAGGCAGATCAGTGAAGTTGCTCGTGACAACATGAACAAATATGTGCAGTTTGCATAAACTTTATGTACTGTACTTGCTTCAGATGAATGTGATTATGCTATGGTCTGCAGTATTAAATTACTCATTTGTTGCATGAAGAGAAATCCAAATGAAATCTCTGTACTTAATACTGTGGTTCTGTGTTGGATTCGTAATTCTCGACATGACCAAATACTGTTGCAACCGTAGTCGCCAAAGATGGCTCCAAAAACCTAGATGTTTGTTAATGGGGGGCAGCTGCCCCTTCCACCCTCATGCTATTCCCACTACAGTTTCAGATCTCTGAATGCAGAACAGAACATTCTGAAATTTCCATCCTAATCCTATGCCATTTTGCCTTCATGGGTTTGTATTGAGGGTAACATGGTGTAGGATCAGAAATAATGTGCCATTGACTCCCCACTGTATGAATTTAAATCTGAGCTTTTGTCTGGTCAGAGTGGTGATAGAAGTCTCTTGCTCCAGAAGGCAGTCACAGATGACCTGTTCTTTACTTGCCTACTGTGTTCATGTGACTTTGGGTTCCAAGTATTTTTGGCCATTGTGTGTGGAAATATGGGAAACTACTGCAGTACTGCATGGTCTGCATGTTACTGGTAAAACTGTTAACCTTTATTTTTACAGAAACACCCATTCATCTTGATGTATGAAGAGCGCACAGTAGATGTAGCCAGCTATGTCTGTAAGATCCTGGATCAAATGCCTGCTTCTCCCAGCTCCCCCATGTATGTGGATTGATGAAGTGCTGGAAGAACTGTGGAAGAAGGCCCGATAAAGAACCCATGGTGTAAAGATTTGTTTCGTCACATATTGCAGTGTTTAAAAGAAGAAAAAAAAATCCCAAAACACCATGTGCAATAAGATTGGTGTTCATTTCAACTTGTGTGTATACTATAGTTTATATACAGTATATATATACATATGTGTGTATATGTATGTATATATAAAAGTGCATTCTAGTAACTGATCACACCGTGAAGTCTTGGTTTTGACAAAAGAGACCTCATCTTGATCTTATGTGGACACAGTATAGTCATAAAATCTGGAATTATATTCATAGTATTTTGGAAGAAAGCGTATATATAAAATCACTTGTGGAATTTAATTTGGAGACTTTTAAAGCAGCTTACTGGAAACAAGTTCTATGTGAAGCTTCCACCTGTTCCATGCGTATGGTTTTAGGCATTGTGTGTGTAAGTTTTTAAAGTGGACCTTACTCCCAAGAGGTGAGAAGGAAAAGGACCGTATTAAAGTGGAATGTCCTTCACCTGGAGCCCATCAGACCATGCAAGGATGTGTGTTTTCTTCACTGTGCAATAGATGTGCAGATTAAAAAAAAAGATCTGTTGCTTCACAATGTCACAGTTAATACCATGGGACTGTTGTTTTATTTTGCTGTGTTAAGGAAAAAAGAAATATATATAAAATATATTTTAACATTAAGGTGATGTAAACACAACTTTTACCAAAAAATGTACTTGGACAGTGACACTGAGAAGCTCAATAATGAGACATGGATTTAGATATATGCAGTGTAAGTTTGTGAGCGTACTTATGTATAGATATGTTTAGACACATGCAAACCTACAAGTCATGGACAACTTCACATTCTTGGTAAATAAGTGGGTATACAAACTCTTATCTAAAAAATAACTGAACTTTATAATGTGGCTTTATGATTTTAATATGCAAAATATTTTGTCATTTTTAATTTTCTTTCATTTACTTGATGTTTTTTATCCCATTCTCTAGCACAGATTAAATTTTCTCTGTATTCAGATTGTGTCCACATTTTTGTCCATGACTGTATGTGTGTATAAATCTCACTTATACAGAAACTTACAGCAGTTTAAAATGTCCTTCTAAGTGTAGCAACATACTTTGAGAACAGATCCAGACCTTAAAGCTTATTTCAGGTTGTGTAGCAGTGCATTCAGCATGTTTGTAAGAGATTTTGCAGATTTGTGAAAGCTTATGTTGGAAGAATGCCCCCACCCCCCAACCCTGAGACTTCTTCCATGACATGTAACTATTTTAACTACAGCTTGATGTTGTAGGTTTCTGAGGGTGATACCTACTGCATGCGGTAGGACAATACAAAAATATATTAAGTACTACAACTTTGCACTTGGAGTGCTGCATTGTGAGTGCACAAAAGAGTTCAACTGTCAATTGACAAAAATAACATTATTTGCATTTTTGCAGTTGAAAACAAAAATCCTGTCTTGCATGGCACCTGATAAAATTAAACATTTTCCCCATATAAGGATAGTTGCGAAACTTTCTACTACAAGAGGAGGAGGTAGGAAGGAAAATAAATCTGTAATTTGCTGTACAATTAAATTTTCTTCACTGTTAACCATCTATTACAAGAAAGTGTATCACTGTTGCCCTGGCCTGGAATAGTCTACATATTATGAACACTTAAGTGTTTGCAGTTATACTGTTGGGATACGGGAGTCGAACACAGTGGATATTGTCTAATGATAGAGAGAATTTCTTATGGAAAGGAATGACTGTACAAAATGTCAATTAGAAAATTAATATTAGATAATAAAATGCTATTGAGGGTGAGGATTTTATTACATTGTATCTTTATTAAAAAATCAAATGTGTATAATGTTCACAAGCTGTGAAAATATTATAACTGTACATTGTGAACTTGGGTTATTTCCTGTACTATAGAAAATGTATACAAATTTAAAAAGCTGATGTGCAGGGATATTGCCTTATATGTCTGTGAACAGGAGCAAAGTAAATGTAACACCTGCTTTAAGATCTCCTATTTTATCCTATTTACTGGTTTGACTTCATATATTTAAGACATTATAAATGGAATCTAAGTGTTCATGTAGTAGTTCTTTAGTCTGCCTGCAGGTCAGTTGTAATAAAATTAGGATGTGACTGTGACCTTGTCATTTCTCATTTTGTAAGGCCTGGAAACACACAATGGCAAAAAATAAACTGGTTGTAATTTACTCACTTTATTCAAATTACTGAGTAAAAACCGCTCACAGGCCATGTTTCTGAACAACTTTTGGCAGGCTCTTAATATTGATCCTTAGAACTTACGTTTGTGCTCTCTTGGGAAGCTGGTGTTCATCTCTCTGTATTTGTAAAAAAAAAAAAGTAAAAACAGAGGACAAGAAATAATTTCCAATTTCTGCATATAGGACTACGTGAAGCTGAAAGTAAAACCATACAAGGCCCAGAATCATGATTTACTCAAAATCATCACATATTGCACTAGGCAAACGATAACTGCATTTAGTGTTTTTCCATCATGTAGTGCTTCACATATACTGTAGGAGGAGACCCATTTCATCTGCCACAGAAGTGCAGCCCCAACCTACAGTAGGTGGTAACCATTCTGCAACACCAGAAGAAGTAAGAAAAAGAGGTTTGAGGTTGGTAACTGTGTAAGTCTAGATTAAAGTTTAGACACAACACCTGGGGTTATTGCCCTACTTTGTGGGATCTTATATGGCCACATAGGCATGACCTCCGTTTAATATCTCATTCAAAGCAATGTGCCTACAGGGTAGTGTCCATGATTGCAAAACTGGAGCAATGGTTTGTAAATTCTGGTCCGGGGGGGAGAGTGCCACCTACGGGATCAATAAACACTGCTTATAGCAACAGCCTGTTTTTTTTTTCATTGACCTCTTTTCCAGGAACACACTTTCTGTAGGAACACTGCCTAATGGAAAATTGACCACTAGGTAAAAGGTTTATCACAAGCAAAATTGAAGCATGCTTCACATTGTTAATTAAGACTAGGCTTGCAATTATTAAATGTACTTCCCTTCTCTGGGGGGGGCATGCACTATATTTCTTGTTCCCTTAATTTAGTGAGCTACTTTTTGGTGGCATGTTATTCTGGTGAACCATGTACCACTGGGCTTTTTTAATCTCTCTCAAGTATTCATAAGTCCATCCATCAGAGAACCACTTACCTGTAGGTTGAGTTGTAAGCAGCCACATGTAGAATTGTTTCACACCAAAGCAGAAATTTAGCTTTTTTGTAAAAGCTCTTCAGGGGGACCCCATTTTAGTCCTCAAGATCAGCTATCCAACAGGTTTTACAGGTTTCTGTAAATCTCTAGCTCTCTTCAGTACAGAAAATATACAGTTCAATTAGGTAATTAAGGACTTGGATGAAAAGACAACCAAAAGCCTTCTGGCCCTCTAGGATTGAAGATCTGCCCTCAAAAATAAGCCCGAAGGATAATTTGAACATTTTGCTGTTACTGTATGGGATATAGCTGTATACTTTTTCCCATATGAAAGAAAATTGATTTTCTTTCCATTCAATTTATAACTGCTTTAACCAATACAGGGATACAGGGTAATGAGGGGAGAGCCAAAGCTTGTCTTGGTAAGCAATGGGCACAAGTCAGGACCCTGGATGGAATGCCAGTCCAATGCAGCATACAAACTCCACACAGATAGCACCTCAGGTCTGAAATTGAATCCAGGGCCCCAACACTGTGAGACAGCAATGCTAACTTACCACTGTGCTACTGTACCATATTGCCCTGTTCTGCAGATATCCTGAGATTCTACTTATATGGAGATGGATAAGAAACATGGGAACTGCCTGAGGCTTGATACTAATGACTAATATTATCTAACTTCATGTGAGTTTAAAAATGCCTTAATTAAGCAGAAGTTTGTCTAACAGCTTAAATATCCCAGACATCTCAGAGGCCCTCCAGGGTTAGAACGAACCCTTAAATTAACCCTTAGAAACTTAAGTTCTTTAAAACGGATAGTTTTTTTTTAATAGTAATTGAATTGTAATTATTAAAGGAATGAAGGACGTCGTTTTTTGGGGGGAGAAATTCTCTTCAGGTCCACTGGTATATTAAATAGCTTGTAATAGTAAATTCTTTAAATATCAGGCTTTTTAAAATGAAATTCTGTGAAACAGTATTTACATGTTTGATTACAGTACGTCATTTTTTTTCTTCTGCAGACTCGACTGGAAAAACAAGACATTTGTTTGAAGCAGTCTCTAGAAACATTCTTCACGTTTACAGAGATGCTAAACCGAAAAGGTATGATATTTTAAAAAGCAAATAAACTTGCTCAATATTTATATTTTTTCTAGAAATTATCAATGGAAATACAAATAACTAAACCGAAGGACTCTGTGAATGAAATAAGGTAAAAAGTATAAATTACTATGGTTAAGATAACTACTGTACATCAAGTTATTTAAAATAATCGTTTTTTTAAACCTGTATTTGTATTTTATTCACGGCCTACGACACACATTTTAGAGACTACAATCCTTCTCTTTAAAGTGTAAAGTAGATTTACTTTAGACTAATTTAGATTATATCATTTGCTCACACCTGAAGAAGGCTCCACGGCCGAAACGTTGTGTTTTCTTTCTTATTTTTTTCAGCATGGAATAAACCTATTACTAGATTATTTTATGCCATGCAGACCAAATTAAATGTCTAAACTAGTAACTATTTTTACATTTGCGAAATATAACACTTGTCGGATTCACTGATTTTTAAATAGTGTCATTTAATATTATTCATGTAAAATATTTCTAAAGTAAGATCATTTTTATTTTGCTCAAAGCTACTATTACCTTTTAGTATCGGTGAGCTAACGCAGAAACAAACAATTGAAAGGTAGTGCTGAATTACTGCAGTCTGCCATCTGGTGGTATAGACAAGTATCTTTAGACTATAATAATTGTGTAAAATGAAATCAAGGCAGTACATCCTGAAAATGAACAGGAGTATACTGCCATCTCATGGCTATAAAACATTTTCACGTCGCTAGAGTATAGTAAGGCATAATTGTATGGAAAACTCGATAACAGAATAACAGAATGGTTAAGCAGACTACTGAGTGATAGATCTAGCATTCATTCAAAAAAATCTTCTAAGTGAACTTAGTTGTAATAGAGTGTCTTGTTAACCACATTGAAGTGTGCTTCATGATTTTGTATTGCCTGCCAATATTGTATGTAAATAATAATCTTATATAATAATA
Organism: Lepisosteus platostomus; assembly: GCF_059453375.1. NCBI lineage: Eukaryota > Metazoa > Chordata > Actinopteri > Semionotiformes > Lepisosteidae > Lepisosteus > Lepisosteus platostomus. The sequence continues at coordinate 38,787,615 of NC_142621.1, forward strand.
TAAGAAAATTAATCATTTTCCTCTAAATGTTTGTGCAGGTACTGTATCTACTACTGCAATTGCCCTCATATTCAGGATTGTCTTTTTCTTATTGGTTTTATTCTGCATTTCAGTAATGTGTCAGTCCTTCCCTTGATTAAGAAAACTGTAGAGAAAGATATATTCAAGGACATATAACATTTTCAAATTGTACAACAATCAAAATGCAACAGCTACTATGCATAATATACTTAAAGTATGTTTTGAATACAGAAATGAGAATCACTTATGTTTTGTCCAGTAGTGCTGATTCCATGATAGGTTAGCATATATAGTCTGGATATATTAACTTAATGTATGTTTCTTGATCTGGAAAACGCTCATAATATATTAATCTTGATCATTTGCAAAATTATTTAACTTTTCCTGTACATCTCTGATCTTTAACCAGGAATTCATTGTAATTTATTGATTCCTTTTCCGATTTATGCAGAATACAGATAGCTCTGTCCTTTGTTTTCTGGATTGTATGAATACAGTGTGTTATTGTGTCAATATCTTAATTATATGCAGTACTAGCTAGGATGTGAGTTTTCTAAAGTTTAGATTCCTACACACCTGTTCTCTCTCAACAGACCCTGTTTCAAACTTTAATCAACATTTTCAGTGAGCTGGCATAAGGCCGAGTAAAGCCTCAATACATTAGAATGAAAATCTGATGCTGACAGCGATTTATATTAAGAAATGCATTTGCTGCACATAAGTAGGTAGGGTCTTAAATACCAACAAAAATGTTCTGGACATTATCAGAACAAAAAGATGACAACATGCTTTTTTGATGTAATTTCACATTAAGCTCTAACTACCTAATCTGTTTGCTTAGCTTTCGGTTTCCAGGCAGTATCTGATTTAATGACCACAAACAAAAAGAGTTCCCCGAAGTGAAATAATTACGCAATTTCTTTGAACTGGCTTAATAAATAAACATTAAGTCTGAAGAAAGAGAACGATGTAGGAAAATCATAAGTTGTGTTGATTATATAAATTGATGTTTAAGGCAGGGCCTGCTGTTGTTCCCAATAGTATTCTTGTTTGTTATTTTGTTTTAACTTCTTCACACACAGTAGACTATATGGTAATATACCTGCTCAATACTGTGAAAGTTGAAAGTCTGGACTGTGAATGGTGTAGTAGTAGACATACTGTACAGTATTGGTTTGCGTAGTCTACATGTCATTCAACTGTGGCAATTTTTCAAATGCAGTGCTGATTAGATCTGAAGAGACTGTTGATCACTTTAATGGTACTTCAGTATAAAGAGAAAAATGCCTACTTTTTCTGATGTAACTTACAATTTGCTGATGTAACTTCTGACATTAACATTCAAATTTAATTAATTTCTAAGAGATTGATGATCAATATAGCATTCAAGCCTTTGCTTTAGTAGTTGGTAGGTCAGCTTGACTTTTACAGATCAGACAGGCTTGGCGAAGCGTAAACCTTAATTTATCACAAAACTGACCAGGTAGGGTCAGGTTCCAGACTCCTTTATTATAATGGCTAAACTTTAATGAAATATGCCAACGTCTGTCAGAAAAGGTCAATATGAAGTTAAGCATAGAAGTCAGGAAAGGAAAATGATTGCTGGTTTCTCAGAGGGATTTAATTTTCTATCTTCTGGAAAACAACAACAAAACACAAAAAAACTTTGTTTTAAATTGATATAATTAATCACTTGTTTATCATTTGTACAACTGGAATTTATGTACTTACTATGTTGTAGAGGTTGAAGAATAGGCTTCAGAAGGAAAGTGCATTCTTGGACAATCTAACATTGATGTATAAAGCTTCAGTGACTGATGGATACAGTGACGTTTTGTTTGTGCAGTTATGTACAGTACAGTCTCTATGAAATGAAGTATATGAATTATATTACTTAATTAGATGCTTTCAGAATGGCATCTCGAGTGTGCTTTCAGTACACTCAACAAGTAGCCATCCACTTTCTTTAAGATCTTAATTTATGCTTAAAATTGTCTTAATTCCAGGTACATATTTTTAAAATACTCCTTAATGTCCACCCTCTTCTGATGCTAGTTTTGTAGTATAGTACTGTAAATGCAGCTTTTTCAAGTGTAGGAAAATACATTTAACTTAACTAAGGTGAAGGTAAATATTTAAAAATTATGAAGTTGTTGATATTATTGGCATTCAGCCACTAATTCCATTTGTATATAGAAATAAAGCTATGTTTTTATTACAGCATTACAAACAGGCAGGCAGGCATACCAAGCCTTCGTCATTCCCAGTCTCTGACATCCGAAGCTTCTGTTCATAGAAAGTTGTCTTTCACAAAATTGCAACAGACTTTAGGAAGGATGCCATGATGTGAGAAAGAGCTCTTAAACTGACATTTTGACATATTTAACAAGTAATAGGTTTATTCCATGCTGAAAAGAGAAGTGGGTGTGAGAAAGACAGGGCAGACAGCAAGGATTAAATAGCATAGGAGAACAAAAGCTGGGAGAGTGGAGGAGGCGGGAGCAGGAGAGACGCAGGTTTCGACTTCACACATCTCTTCATCTCTCTCCACTCCACTGGGTTAACCAGTTTTGTCTTCATCAGGTACAACATACTATTTTTAGTATGATAAAGATTTATTATTTGTCAGTGATGCTTTATGTTTGGACATTACACAACCTGTCAAAGAGCAGATAGAAGGTGTATGTTGTACACATTTGATCACTGCAGAGCTTGATCGTTTTGATCCCAGTAAGAGCAGTAAGAATGTCTGTTATTTTATGTAAAATATTGTCCCTGTTTTGAGATCTCATTAAAGAAGGGTCAGAAATAATGGAATGGCTATTGGTATAATGCAGAGGTTGTTTAGATATTTGCACTTAATATTTATTGACCTTTGCCAAAAAATGTTCAGACATTCTTTTTGAGATGTGCATTTTCTGTTTAGAGCAAAGAAAAAAAAGCAAACCATCTGAATGCATCATGCAGACAATACTGTACACGTCTTGTGCAGTGAGTCATACTGACTGCAGTGGATACCTTTGTTTCTTTACTATCTTATTTTCAGTTGAGATAACTGAATTTCCTAGTCTCTCCCAACTTGCAGGTGGTTGGTCGAAATTAAATGATCCTTTTAAATGAGAGGTCATACAGTAGTTAATAAATCCTTCAAATTTACATTTCCTCCTACAATTACGTAACATTGCCATGGTAGTGGAAAGCTATTTTTCTCTGTTCTGTGTTGGTCTCTATCAGTCTATGATTAACCTACAAATAAAATGTTAGAAACAGTAGTTAGACTTAAACCTTGGTGTAGTTGCTCTGGAAGGTTGCTCAGGCACAAAATGAAACTTTCACCTTCCACTCATGACTTGAATCCTAATTTTGAGACATGCATTTTGAAAGAGAATAGGCATTACAGAAAAGGTGGAGATTTAAAAATATCTGAATGATGTATTTTTTTACAAACTTTCTATATACAGTATAATGACTACTGTAACTGATAAATTGTATGAAAAGTAATACAAGATTCCACTTTGCTAACAGGCTATAGTTGGCAGCAAAGTGGTGCAATGGTTAACAATACTGCCTTGCAGCACTGGGTCCCTGGGTTCAGCTTCTTGGGTGTTATTTGTGTTGAGCTTGTATGTTTTCCCTGTGTTTATGTGCATTTCTGGGTTTGTGTTTCTGGGAAAATTGGACCTAATGTGAGTGTGTGTTTGTGTCTGTGTGAGCCCTGCTGTGGACTGGTGTCCCATCCAGGGTGTGTCCTGCCTTGCACCCATTGCTTGGCGGGATAGGCTCTGGTTTCTTGGTGTAGTGGATTAGAAATTGATTTTTGGATAGATAATAGGCTATAAAGATTTGTCTTGAACTAACTTAGAGGTATATTTTACTGCTTTCAACATGAACAATATAAAGTTCTAATACCTGTGCAAGTGAGAAGCAGTTTGTGGGTTCCTGGTAGACTCCAGGGGTGAGGGACTAAACACCTGAAGTTTATCCTACCATCGTGGTGCACTGCCATTTTGGGAATCCCAGTGACAGTAGGATAGTGACATGACCCAGACTAAACCTAATTCCATCTGGACCAAGAGACCTGTAACCTTTCTTAGAGTGAAGAACAACCACTTACCGGCTTTCAAATGGGGATACCTAGAGTAAATAGCTTAGATTTTCAATGTTATCTGTCACATGTAGTTTTTTTTCACTACATGTTTTTATGTAATACATCAATAGCCAAGAGCTTATAATTATTCATTATATGGTAGGATTATATACCTGACAAATTGTCAATGAAAGACTGTGTATAAAAGATGAATGAACAGTGTCTGGGCCAATATTATGTGCATCTTAACTAAACTTTCATTGAAAATGTGCTTCTACAAAGTTGAAGTGGAAATGTGGAAAATCTTTAATTCAGTTGATCCGTAGCTCAAATTATATTTTGTACTTAAAAGGAAGCAGGAAGGGTAAGTGATTTTATTTTCCATTTTAGAAATATCTGTAAAACTCTGGTTAAAGAATAATATAGTTCAAACTTTGTTCAAAATTGAGCAAAAATATCAGGAACAAATTTGCTACAGAACAGATTAAGGACCATATTGTGAAAGATTTATTAAAAACACATAATTCCAAAATGAGCTTAGATAAGGCTTGAAAAGAATGGTATTTATATATGTAGAGGATGTAGTACACGATCAAGCACATGAAGATAAAAAGGGTGTTGTTTACAGAGTGCAATAAACAAAGCAGTCAGCTGATAGGGAATCTGGCCCTTCGAGTTGGTCAAAGTGACATTTGTTCTTTGGCCTCTGTTGTTGGCAGTTGTATCCCATATCGTGCTCCTTTGAAAAAAAACCATAAATAAGTGTATATTTTAATTTGTGTATTTTCTTATTTTATATTGTGAAACATTGATCCAGATCAAAATTGAAGATCTTTACAGTTTTCTGCAAAGCAACACTGATGTTTGAAAACTGCAGCTAGCGAAAATATATTATTTTTCTCCCTGATATTGGTATAATAAAATAAAAAACATTGTTAACACAAGCTATTTCACTTAAAAAGGGAGATGTGTTACAGTAGCCATGCATTTTGCACAAAATGCTCACAGAGTAGTCAAGAACTTCTATATAAAGGCATTAGATTATTACAAATAACTTTGCAAAAGTTTTGAATTGTATCTAATTATTACGATATACTTGCACATTATCTAAGGCTTCTTGTTTTAGCTTTTGCATTATATTCTCATTCTGTTGAGCAGGTCTGGCATGCGATAGTATCCACTGGCTCATACTACATTTTATAGACAATAAATTCAGGTTCTTGCATTAATATGTCTTCAAAATGTTTTATTGTATTTTTGAAAGAATATTCCTTTTAAATATTTGCAATTTTCTCTACATCAGTCACCTGAAAGTTATCTATCACCTTTTCCTAACATCTTAGCTCTACAAAATTCAGTGTTATTTGTTGGCTTTTCACAATGTACTTTCTTCATACAAAATATAGTTTCCTGGAAAACGTGTTGTGAAACACAAAATATAAAACCTTTTTATTTTAATTACAAATATTTAAACAACTTCACAAAGCATCCATTCCCTTCACTTTTGCTTTGTTTCATTTTTAAAGCAGAATACCATTTCATTTTGATAGTAGGGTTAATTACTAATGCACTTGTGTCACAGAACTTAAAACTATTAAGTTTGTGCCACAGTACCTAAAACATTCAATGTAGATTACTGAAGGCATGCACAGTATAAAATCACACATCTCTACTAATTTCTATATGGTGAAGGCAACAATGGATTTTCCATTGCATTTATAGAACGTAGAATATGATTGCTTATAACGGTCTGATCTGTATTAATTGTTGAATGATGTGCTGGGAAAGATGTGCTGTAATAGCATAGAATAAAACAACCAAATAAATCTTACAAGCAGATAGGTTTTGGAAATGTTATTTGATATTTTTCATGGCTGTTTTTTGCACCCATTAAATTAAGTACCAATATGTGGATTGAAATAAGCAAAGTTTATCTGATTTTGAATGGTAATCTAAATGTTCACGTACCGTATATCTTTCATGTCTGTCATGGCTGTTCTTCTAAGAGACAATGGGTGTTTAGCTCCAGTTCTCATGATAAATATTAATTTTGATTGAGAATAACAATGTAGTTGGAAGCTGCAAGGCTATCGTCACTGAGGTTTGTAGTACAATATGTACCCTTCAAAAACAACACATAGTAGTATAGCCCTGCTTTTGGGAAGACCAGATATATAATTTGAAGATAAAATGTCATTTAACAAACTGATATAATCGGTAGATATTACAATGAAGTGCTGATTTGGTTGGACCTTTTCACCTTTATAGAAAATTATTCAGTACTTTCAACATTTCAGAATAAAAAACATTTTAGAAAAAGATATAAATAATTCAGAAGGTTCTTTTGTTTAAATTACAAAATGTTTTTAGGTGAGTTTTTTTTTAAATAAACTGTGTTTTGTTAGACCTACATCTACATAATACTTGGCGTACATAAGAAAATCCAAATTATATAATATTGGAATGTTTTATGCAAAATATGAAGTTGAAAGTAATAAATCTGAGAAATTCAGCACTTCTAGGATATTTTGCTAAAGGAAAATGGTGCAGTACTCTGTATAATGTTTTTTTTTTTTAACAAAAGTGAAATAAAGTTGATCCCAGAGTAGTAAGACTAGGGCTACAATCTAGTGGTGGAGGTTAAGATAAATCAAGGCACACTCCTGGATTTTGTGTCCAATACTGAAAAAATCCTAAACTGTTTGGGATGAGGTTGTAATGTAGAAGGGGTGGCACAAAATCACCCTTTAATAGAAATATCACTTAGGTTAAAAATAAAATATTAGTTGCACCATTAAAAGGTGCATATACAAATCAGGAGTCAGCAGGATACTTTAGCTGGATGAAAAATGCTTAAATAAAATGTATGTATGTCGTCTGTTTCAGGAAAATACAGATTCCATTGTCACTTATTTTTTCTATGTGCTGTCTATCTGACAGCTAAAAAACTAACTTAAGCTTTTTAGTACTTTCAGTTCGAAAATGTTTTGTGGAGAGTATAATAATGATGACATTTTAAATATGAAAAATGATATGACTTTGAGAAAGGTGGAATATCTATGAGTATAGTTACTACTTGTTTGCCCAATTTTTTCCATGGAAAATCATGCATGTTTTTTGTTGTGTAAGGAAATGTTCTATATTCATAAAAATAAATGTTTTATATACTACTTTTCCACTTAATGTGGTGCAGCTCATAAATATGTAAAGCAAATGTGATTTCAAAATGCTATAAAATATTTGCAGGGAATAGCTTCTAAATGCTTTCACTCCTGCAATTAAAACATCCAATAAAATGCAATTTGTGATAAATAGGTCTATACTAACTGTGCAATGTGAGCATTCATATATTTACAATAAAAACAGGGAGTATCTATCATTTTCTGTGCAGTAGCACTACAGTGTAGGTGGTATTGTGCTACATGCTGAAAAAGCTCTGATTTAATGGAGACGTCTGCCTGTTTTTACACATTTTCTTCGTTTTTACAAAATACAAATAATATACTATTTACATATTATTTATGTTTAGCAAGTATTTTATATAATTGTAAATTTGTACCTTTCAGCCAATAGGTAAATCAAAATAAAACCCCTTTTCAGTTGTATTTATTTTTTTCCAGTAATACCAAAACGTTTTTTTTTCTTCAAATATTTGGCATCATAATACTGAAGTACTGCCACAGACGTACCTGTAACAAATGGCTGTGACTACAGGACAGTGGTCCTGGCAAGCTCAAAGTCTTGATGGACCAGAACAAAATGGGAAGTTAGTAATGCATAGTAATCATAGCTGCATTCAACTGATTGCAGCTCTAGGTATTTAGCCAAGAGTATCCAAGACAACATTTTTTCTCTTTTCAAAACGTTCCTTTTCAGATCACCTCTACAAAACTAGATAGAAGCAAATGCCTTGTACAGTATATTTCTTAAACAATCTAAAACTTGTCATCCTTTTTAACATATGTATTCATTGTGTTGCTATCAAATCATAGTGAATGCAACAAAGCTTTGAAATAATTCTTAGGGTACCTTAATGTTCACCATTGCTCTAAATGAAGGTCCATGGCAGAGTTCAAGTTAAGGTCTGTCACATCCAGGAATTCTGTGTTGAAAATACTGGGTCCAGATGATGGAACAGAGTTAAAGCCTGATGCTGAACTAGGTGGGGTAAGATCTAGCCATTCCATGGTTTCCCATGGTGCTTCTGTAAAATTCAAGTTTAGTCCTTGTCCTTCTGTTGAAGGTGATACCCTGGCATTCATTGGCGAGAGTGGAGTTTCCATAATTTCACGGCTGTTCAGCAGTTTATCCTGATGGGATCCAGAAAACCCCTCTGGTGCCTCTTCTAGCTGAGCGTCATCACTCCCAATTTTTAGAAGAATAATGTCATTTGCTCTGCTTATGGGACTGTTTAATAAAGCCTCAAGGTGATGGTCATTGTTGGGAGCATGCTCCAAGGAAAGCTGGGAGGGGGACACGTGTTCAAAGTGCCTATGCATTTTTGGAACAGGCATGCTGGAGCTTCCAGAGGATACTGTAATGTGAGGCACAACTTTTGTGATACAGGGCCTTTCTTCCCTGGCATTAGCAGGCATTTCTGGAAACACATAGAAAAAGCACAGATTAATCTAGTAATTTATTGTTACCTTACAGTTACTTTTTATTGGATTTTTTTCATTCAAGTATGATACATCTGACACGATCAAAGGTGTGGTGTGTAGGGTTCAGAACCTCATGATACATATTTAAACTCCAAAGAATCTCAACCATGCCCTTTCCTGTACTCTGATGCAAAGAAATCTGGATATACTTAAGCAGTGAAAATATATTACATTAAACATATTGTAAGCAATTGGGAAAGCAGTCTTGTAAAGCTTGGAGCCCAAACTGTTTTCAGTTATGAAGCAATAACTCATACACCACAAAGTGACACCATAGAAGATTACTTAACCTTGAAAAAACGCTTTGGCGTATGTTCACACCCAAGGAGGTAGTCTTATTTGTGATATTTTTGTCTCGATTAATAATTCACTGGCACTCCTGTTAAACATTGCTGAATGATGGCTGGTTAAAAAATGAGAACATTATTTACACTTTCTGTATAATGTTTGTGTAAATGGCAGTTTCACCACAGCAAAATGTGAAAAACCATCACAAAACCTTAAAGAGCTGTCAATTTGAACTCTTCATCTTTGTGGTGCTTATGTAATGCAAATGTAGACCTTTTATTGTTCATGTTTTTATTAGAAATGAAATTGAAATTTTAAACTTGTAAAATAAAGTTTGACACTGTCGTCTTTTAAATTTACCCTTTTAATAACTTAAAGCCTGAAATGAAAATTTAAACTAAAAAACAATTATGAATAAAATGGCATGTTTATCTGTAGTTTAGAAATATTTGTGAAAAGGTTCTGTATTTTAAAAATACTATATGTAATTGGATATTATAATTCAAAATCTGAACATCGGTTAAACACACATTAATTTAATAAACAGACTTTATAATCAATAGAATCTGTTATTTTAATGACTGTATTGTTCATAGTGTGGGGTCCTCTCTGCTTACCTCCACTTTCAATGAGCACATCAAGGAGTTCGTCCATCTGCTGGCTTCTGGTCAGTTGCTGAAATTATATATGTTAGTTATTTCACCAGATATAATCAACACTACACATACTCTGCTTAGCTTTAATATAAAAGTTTAAACCATTGCTTAAGGAACAGGGTCTTTTACATTTTGAAATGGGAAATTTGCAATCCTGTTAACTATAGTTATTAATTTAAGTTAGCCTTAACATAATCTATTAATACAACACAATTTTCAACTCTTCAATACACTGTTGTAAATTGAGATATTCACTTTGCCGTTCAAGACTATCAAATATTCCCTAATATCTCATTTTTGTATTTGCTGATATTTTGATTCATGCTGTACTTTAACAAAAATAGGGCTATCCATTAGCTTTGACAGAACTGTCTGAAGGGAGCAGAAATATAACTAGACAAGAATAGGATTGTGATGCAAGTGAAAGCCAGGGAAAAGCAAGCAGGGCCTTTGATGGAAGTGAGAAGAAGCAAGAATGAGTTATTACATGTTTGCATCAGAAGCACAATTGAGTGTCTTGTTTCTGGCTTGAATTTGCATTAAATTTGGTTTACCTGCTTTACTGCATCCTCATAGGAGGGGGGCTGTTTTATCTTTGATGCAGTAGAGTCTGAGCTACAGAAGGCAGCAGAAGAGATTGGATACTTTTGACCCACGTGTCTTGGAGAGTGTAATATAGCCATCTACATGAAAAAAGTAAAAGTTAAGGTTATATGTCTGGTCCAAAAATAGTTTCTAGCCTAGTTATGAACACTCTCTGAAGTGATCAAATTTGTGGATGTGGTTACATCCTTTCATAAATGTCAGTTCTAAGGGCATCCCTTATTTACAACTATTTAAACTGTCCTGATATAATACAGTCTTGTTTGCTGTTAACAGGAAACAGCAGTAATAAACAGGAAGAATATGTGAGGGTGGGGGTATTCAACACTGTGCATCTGGAGATTTAGCAGGGAGGGTCCAAAGGATGAAACTGTTATGGGAAGAACTTATGATCAGTTGCTTTGAATGCAGTTGTATTTTTGTAAACCTTTTGCATTATTACTCAGAACAACTACTAGCTATGCTTAAGAAAAAAGAGACGGATTAAAGAAAAGCAGAAAACAGTTAGGTGATGTGATGGCAGTTATTTAGCCTTTCTTAGCCCTTTATTTTTGCACAGATTAAGATTAGAGGAGGTAATTGTTAAATGTTTTACATTAGAATTGACAGGCACCAAATGGACCTCTTTTTACCTTGTGTTGTACATTTGGACTCCTTGGTGTAGAGAGATCCCTTTGGTTGAAGGTATTGTCAGTAGCACTAGTGAATACAGGTTGCATGTTTCTTTGGTCAGTAGAGTATGTGCATGATTTCACAGGTTGGCCACTGCTATTCTGCTGAACCTACAAAAACAGAAACATCTATGGTAGTGACTTTAGAAAAGGCCAGAACCAGTGTGTGTCAGACTGAAGAACGATGCATTTATTTGTGTATTTACTGTAAATGTTATTCCTGTATACCTGTATTGTCCGTTGTCTGTTGCCGTTTTGCTGTGGTGAGCGGCTGCAACAATCTCCAGTCTGTGCAGTGGGTGAGATGGACAGCAAGTATGGGGTGTTAGGGGATGGAGGCAGGCTGCTGTGCTGTGGACTGCTTGCTGACTTGGTGAGCGGGGAGTGCTGTGGTGAGCACTGGGGACTCAGGAAGGCAGACAGAATTGGACTTCCACTGGCTGAATCCAGGCAGCGGGGGCTCGTCAAGCCAGACATGGAGTTCAGGTTTTCCATACAGCTGCTGGGCGGACTTTTCATTTGCTTGGAGGAGAGTGGACAACTGGACACTACATGCTCTTGCTTAATGGAAACACCAAAGAAGTGTTGCTGCTGATGAGGGGAGACTTGGGTGTCCTGTTGGCTGTGGTTGCGTTTCCTGTTGTGGAGCTGCATCTTGAGTTCCTCTACTTGCCGTTGCTCCTGGTGGAGTTTCCAGGTCAACTCGTCAATCACCTTCTGCTTTTCCACCAGCATTTTGTCTTTTTCTGCATCCAGGCCTTCACCTTCAGTCTGCAAGCAACCTCCATTCATGCTGCCGGCCAGCCCTTCGTCAGCACTCATGTGAGCAGGGGAGGGCTGCAGGGCAAACTGTGGAGAGGACATGGTAACATCACTGAAGGTGTCTGGCAAAGAGCCGCTGACAGAGTGATCGGAAGAGGCTGGTGAAATTGGAGGAGTAGAGCTGGTGCTGCTGAACTGGTAGAACCCATTGGACATTGTGCTTGATGAACTTTGAGAATGGTATGATGACATTGAGCTGCTGGGAGTTACTGGGAACGTGACGGTGGTAATGTCACTGGAGCTGGACACTGGGCTGACACTGGGATCCTGGAAAGGCCTAAGCCGCTCCATGAGCGCAGTTTTGGTTCCAGATACAGGCAGGCCCCGGATTCTCAGCTGCTGTCTCAGCTCAGACACCTTTGAAAAATATTGAAAAATTAAAAGTGTGTCCCATTACAAAAGTGTTAGCTTACAGAGGAGAAAGGAGTCTTACATTGCTCAGTGCTACACATTCCAAATAATTCAAAATAAAGTTACTGAGCCATTTACTTATCTTTTTTTCCAATTAAAAAAACCTGTGTTCCTGACAGGTTTTTTTGCTTACAATAATTGGCACAATTCAATATAAAGATACTTTTAAATTGCAAATGTATTTTAATAACAGATTCATGTTGTTCTTACAAGAAACATACTTACTTTTAGGTCATCAAGATTGGTCGGTAAAGGCCCTGGCTTTATTGGTGAAATGGGTGTTTGTCCAGAATATGTGCTTTTCACTGGTGACAAAGTGTTGGTTGTCATAGTACTGGTTGGAGCAGTTGTATTCCTTGGAAGGGATTCATTGGATTGCCTAAATACAACAATATGTGGAGGCCTGTGAAGATTTTAAAACAACTTTCCACTCGCTTTTATTTTAAATTAACTTTTTTAAACTAATATAAACTCACTATGATTAAAAGTAAATAAAAGTCTAAAATACCCTACAGTATATGGGTGCCTGGTGTGATATTCCTGCAAGTAGCCTGCAAATCCCTTGCCCTATGCAGCAAAGTTATGACAAGAATTTGACTGTACCTTTTGATCAGTAAATAGCTTGGAATCAAAATTTGATTGATGTATTTACCTGTCTTATCATAATACCTGAAACTGTTTTTAAAGTTCACAATATAAGTCACCAGAGAAAGGCTAATCAAATTTTGATTGATACTGTTATACAAGCATGTTGTACAGAGATAGTTTCAACCATGAACACGTAACATAGGATTCTACTGACTTCTGTATTTCCTGGCACATTATTTATTGACTGAAAGCTTCCTCCTTTTAGTTTTTAAAAAGTACAATACAAATAGTTCTTATTGTAAACATTAAATGGTAAATTAATATGTACTCTATAAAATTAATTTCATTCATTGTCAGTGTTTATTTTGGATAAGATTAACAAGTAATATCCAAGATTACGTACTTACAATTGAAGAAAAGGTGACATTTTTTCTCCGAAACGTTTTATGACATTGTTAGGTTCGAAATTACACAAAACTTGCTTATTTTGACTTACAATTTATTAAATACATAATCACAACATGCTTAAACCTGGTTATAATGAATTGTCTAAGAGTTGTTTGAACATGAGATTTTGGCTAGAACTGCAGTCAAGTACTCACTTGAGCTGGGATTGGTGCAGGGTCTGGTAGTTGAAGTGTTGCTGGCGCTGCTGTGGGTGTTGGTGATGTTTCTGTTGGCTTAGAATTTGGAGCTGCAGGAAGAGTTGCTGCTGCTGGAGAAGCCTGGCATAGGCAGAGTCCATAGGTGGAGGAGATTTCTCTGCCTTCTGATCAGGTGGAATGTACTGATGGTATTTCAATTTCTTCACTTTGGGTTTAGTGTCTTTGGGTTTCTTGTGTCGATTCTTATCTGATGTCTTTGACTGCTTGACAGATGAATGATAAAAAGAAAGGATTTTAAGTTCACAGTGTATTAAATGGCCAAGAACATTAATAGCAAAATCTCTTATCTAAGAATAAGCAACAGTACTAAAACACATTGTGTCTAGTCCCTGTAATATTTACGTTAGAACTTATTTTTTTTTAATTTAATCTAACATTTATTTTATACTTAACTAACGTTTTAGCCATATGATGATAGAGTGCAGAGCAATATTTATTGCTTTAAAAAGGTCTTTTTGAAAAAAATATGCTTTTGTTTATAATAGCTCATTATTTTTTATACATTCTATATTAACATAGCCAGTTGTATCATTTTCCACATTTCAATTTGCAACTACAGTATGAACCGTGGAGGCACACATAGTGGAGAATGGGGAAGTGAAAGCAGAGACCTCTGACCTTCTCATCTTAGAGACGTTTGTATTTTTATCGGGTAATACAGCCCCAACACCCTGACCAACAGCACTACATGCCTGTTCCAAGAGCCATGGCTAAATAATCCCATCCTAAACTCAGTAGAACTGGGCAAAATCCTGGTCAGTCAGTTAGTGACATAGCCACAGAGTTCAGCTGGTGCTCAGACAAGGGTCTTTATCATGTGAACCACCCAGGAGGCCACTTAAAATATTTTTTATAACAAAAATAAGAACATAGATATCATTTACCTTTGCAATAGCAGGAACAGGTATAGGTGGGGTTAACTGATTGCTGATGATGGATGGACTTTCTTCTTGGGCTGTCTGGTTGTTGGGTGAAGCAGTTTGTCCATTAATGTCTCGGTTTTGGGATCCCTAAAGAAAACAAACTTATTTGTGAACTGGAAAGACTGGTGCAGGCACCTTTTTAGGGATAGAATAGTAGGAAAGAAAAATCACATTAACTTGTGAAAAAAAGCTAAATGTAAGTGCTATAGAAAACTGTCTAAAATAATACTTTAATATAAGAAAAATAATGCTTTAACTTATAAAAAATCAAATACAGCAGATGCCTAATGTTAACTTACAATAGGTTTGATTTGTTTTGAGTTGTTGTGTAACATGTCAATTAAGAGCTTTTCATTCACTGTCCAAAGTTTGTTTTACAACACCTTTAAAAAGTTTCTGCTGGAAAGTTGAGATTTTTACTTGGTGTATGACACACAAATTAGTCTTTCTAGGTCAAATGATTTTGGTGTAAAACATTGACCATAAAAAATCATGATAAAGTATGCTGACCCTATACTGAAGCATTAACTGAAATTGAAGTCAAACGATAGAAAGTTATTTCAGTTTGAAAGAGAAAATGCTCTTTGCGATGCATGAGGTACTGTACATAATGGTTCGAATGATATTGCCCAAGTGGTCAACAGTGGAAAAAAAAACGGGGGACATGTGGAAGCACATGCTTTTAATCCTAAACACGTGACTCCAATAATAGTTTAATAGCCTCAATGCCACTCCACTCACTGAGCAGACAATAGTTTGGCATGCTGACAGCTGTGCTGGAAAATCAAAGAATCCCATGCCAAGTACACTCTGTAACAAAGACACTGGTATGCAGGAATCAGGAATGAGCCAAGGATCTGTCACATTCGGGTTAACAGTCATTCAGGAGCTTCTGCAGGACACCATAGTTCCCTGCAGCCACTAGGGGCAGATATCATCCACCTAACTCTTGTTGTTCAATTTCCTCATCTTAAGGCTTAAAATATCTAACACAGATGTGCTTATGTGCTGGTTAATAACCTAGCTTTTTTGCTTGACATTCTATTATATGTTTTATGAAGAACAATACCATATTGTTTACAAAATGCTGTTCTGTTGCATAGAGTAATGAAGAAATTCTCAGTCTTTCATTTGATGTATTACGCCACTTACTGTTTTAGTTGATCTGGATAACCAGATGCCAAAAAGTGTTTGTGAAACATTCTGTATATATTCATTACAAACAGCTAACTCCTGTTTATTTTTGGTAATGAACTGTTTTAAGATTTGTAAATTAAAATTGTGAATATTAAGTAATCAAGTCAGATTATTTTTAAGTTGACCCTTTGCTTAAAATAGTCCTATTCCTGATTTGATGTTATATAATACTTATTGGAAAGTAGAAAACAGGCTCATTTGGTAACTAAATGATACTAGGATTGTAGGATTTAAAAACAGTTATTGAAATGAAGCCAAGACATCATCTGGGTAGCCTCTTCCTTACTCTCACAATGCTTTGGATACAAATGTGCATCTTGTTCTTATTTTGAAATGCATTTCATTATATTTTTCACTTGTGTCCTATGGGTTCATTACAATGAACAGTGTCTCACTGTGTTTTAAATACTTGTGTAGATCTTCTCTGTTCAAGACTACAAAGGTTCATTTCCTTCAGTCAGTCAGTGTCAGACATTCCCTTAAGCTCTGGAATGCATCTGTTTGCAATTCTCTGTACTGGTTCCAGAGCAGTAATATCTTTCCTATAACATGGTGACTGAAATTGTACACAAAATTCTATAGTAAAAGAGGCATTAACAGTATTTCATACAGTTTTAAACACAGCATCCCTTGAAATTTTACACTTCTAGTAATATATCCCTTTTTAAACATATTTTTCATTAATACCATCTTCTATCTCATTTTGTATTTATAGTTTGTTTTTGCTAACTGCTTATAAACCCTGCAATTGTATAACTTAAAGTTTATTTGCCCCATGTTTCCTAGTCTTGAATTTTAAATACAGTAATACTTTTTTAAGTTTATTTGCTGATTCTACTATATTTGCTAATCCTTCTAATTTGGTATCATCTGCAAACATAAATAGTTTAATAACGATGCCAGAGTCTAGATCATTGATATGAAACAAAATAATCAGTGGTCCTATTACAGATGCCTTTGGTACTCCACTAATTATATCACCCTGATTTAAATAAGTAAATTTTCTGTTTATTAATCAACTCGGAATCCAAATACTTGTTTCCCTGAACGTGTATTCAATTTTTCTGTTAATAGGACGTTTTTCAGAATATTTCTGAGATTTTTAATTACATGATATCATATATCGTTTGTACATCTTTTACTGTTGTTTATTCAAACAACTCTAACATGTTAGTTAGGCAAGGTTTTGACTATTCACTAGGATATTTTCAGTTCCACTTTCTCACGCTTATAATGGATGGGGACTATATTAGCAATTCTCCAGTCCCTGGGTAATACCAGTGTCAGGAGTGACTGTTGGAAGGGTTGTGTCAATGGCTTCTGAATAACTTGTTTTGTTTTTCCTTCAGTAGATCTGGCAAGATACTGTCAGGATCTGGAGATTTATTTGTTTTGAATGCTTCTAGTAGTCAAAATACTAATGCCCATGTTTAATACAGAAATGTATTCCTTAATGAACACATGAGTGAAACACTTGTTTAGTAAATCAGCCATTTCCCATTATTGTTCTGGATATATTTTACTTTATCTTTGATTATTCTTTTGCTGTTGTTGTACTGAAGTAACGTTCTTAGACTCCATCATTCAGTTTCTCTCTTGGCTTTTCTCATAAATACATATTTTACCTGGGTATGCAGTTAAAACCAGTCTTAAGGTAACTTAGTGTGTTTAGCAAACAGAGTTTTGATTAGTGTGCATCACAATTCAGTAGAGAGATATACAGTAGTCTTACTGCAGTGCCGAGGAAAAAAAAATGTGTGTAGCATGGACAGCAGAGATTCCATGAGGGGAAACTATAATTTATCACGTCTTGTGAACATTGGAAATAAAGTTCACTTCTAGCTGCAATACTTGCAATTTTTTTGTTCTTTTGTAGAAACACAAAGGGAATAGATTCGTACAAATCTGAGACCTTTTTTCATTGCATATTTGGCAAATCGCAGAAAGATTCCAGTGGATTTAGGCAACATACTTTGTGAAGGTGAAGATTTCATTAGATGTTAAACCTGAACTTCACTAATAGCCACAGCAAGTAATTTATATTATAAAAATAGTCTAGGTTTCTTTGTAAGATGGCCAACTATTGATAGCCTGCAATACATTTAAAGAAAGATTTTATGTAGTTGTTACATTTTATTGCCAATATGTTGATTAGTCAAGGATTGTTTCAAACATTTGGATTAAAACTGAAATGTAGTTCCAGGTATAAATACCTTGATTTCACAAAATTTGATTTTTGTCCGTAAGGAACAGTGCTATAAACACATTTTGTTAAAAAAATAAAGATAAGCATTAATTAAATGTTTGTGTAAAGTCAAACCGAACCTTTTTTTAATCTTAAAAATAACCAGCCATTGCTGTTAATTATAAAAGTATTATTTAAAGTAAAAAAGTTCTGTTAAAAGCCTTAACATTTAAAGATTTAAATTAATTTCTAGAAGTATACATGCAGTATCTATTGTGGCAAGTTGGTTATGATATAGTGCAAACCTATTTTCTTAGTAGATAACTTTGTCACATCACTTTCAATAATTGCTTATCCAGTTCAGGGTCACAGTGGACCAGAGACTATCCCAGGAATTGCATTGGGTGCAAGGCAGGATACACCCTGGATGGCTGGATGGGACACCTGTCAATTGCAGGGCACACACACACACAAATAAACACATGTTCATCCCAGGGACACTTTTTACAGAAGACAGTTAACCTACCAGCATGTCTTTGGACTGTGGGGGGAAACTGGAAAACCAGGAGAAAACCCACATGCATAGAGGGAGAACATTCAAACTTCATGCAGATAGCACTCCAGAAATTGAACCCAGGGTCCAAGCATTGCATGGCAGCAATGCTAAGCACTGCACCACCGTGTTGCCCCCTTTATGTAAATTTAAACTTAATTACCTCCACAAATATCAAGGTCTGTTTACCAATTTTCATGTGGCTAAGCGATTGTTGTCTCAATTCCACAATACAGATTATCACGTTAAGGGGATAATTTACATTCTTTGATGGATTGTATTTATACATTTGTGCTTTAATGCACTAGTCTGTGGTGCTGAATTCGGAATATGGCTGTTTCTCACCTGTATAGCACCTGTTGTGGCAGGAGAGGATGCATCACTGCTCTTGGGCTCTGATGGGGAACACACTGAAGCTTGAGACTCGTTGCTTCTGGGTTGCTCTGGTGACAGGCTGTCACTACTGCTGTCCTCCTCAAATGCATATGAGTCCTCTTTCTTTGGGAATTTTGCATGATTTGCTGCATAAACACAAGAGCATATATTGCTTTAGCACTTTAAAATATGTGAATTAATCCAGCTGACACAAAACTCAGGGAAATCAATTACTAAAAATATTTCCAATTTTAAATCATTTTTAACACAATTGGGATATTCATTAAACTTGTTAGTGAGACAAGTTTTAAGTAAATTGAAACATACAGAAAAAAAGTTAAAGTTTAAAGATTTTGGGATATGCTGTATCTTGTCCCTGTATGAGTAAATATGTGTGCATACAATGCTATGCAAATTGCACCACATTTATTATATCCGTAATGTGGAGGTTGGTGTTAAGAAGCAGCTTCTTCGTCACTTGCACCTAGTTGGACACTTAGCAAGGAAGTGCTCTGGCATTGCAGAGGAAAACTGACAAGAGCACTTGACTAGAGTGGCCCCTTGATAAGCAGAATACTGAGAAGAAGTGCTATCTTAAATAATCAACTTGAGGACTAATAGCAAGACATTAGGCAGAGGGATTAATTGTGTATGTGAGCATGTGACCTGCCAAATACAGATCCTGGTTTTAATCATGACAGTCACACTTTCAGTCATGGTGTTGGCAAATGCTGAGTCCTTTCTCTATGCCCAGAGTAGAATAGAGGACTGGTGCTATTTCCTCCACCTGTTGATTCTGGATTCATTCACACACTATATGGAGGCCCTAGGGACACCTGACTACAAGCTGTCTGCTTCTGTCAACTTAGGTCATTTAGAGGACTTGTTACTGCAGATAAATAGTACAAAGGGAAAAAAGTCCCAGGCAATCTCACCTACAGTATAAAGCTTTACAAATAAAAAATGTACACACTGGTATGATGTTTGGGAAAGGGTACAGGGTACAACACAAGAACTTATACTTATTAAAACATTCCAGTAAAACATAAATACTAAGGATAGTAAATCCACTAGTGATTTAATGTAAATCTGAAGAAGCATGATTTTAAATAGAAAGCAGCATGTTGAGTAATTCAGTCTCGTTTTCCAGAAAATGTTAACTGTCATCCATGTAGCCTAAATAGCCAGCAGGTGTGGGGGTGAATCTGTTACTCTGGAAAGGCAGTGGCAAAGTGTCTGAGGGCCACCAGCTAAGATGTACTAACCCTTTTGCCTAACACATTCACCTTTGAACTTCTTGCACATAAGAAGGCTTCCTCAGCTGGCAAGAAAAATGGACAGCTGCACAACTGCAAAGGACTGTCAGACGCACCTTTGTAGGTGGTTTAGTGTATCTACATAAATCATTGCTAGTCATAACAATGAGAAATAGAGGGGAAACTTCAATTGATCTAGAAAGGACTATCTAAATACAGCTGCTGTTTATATCTATAAAACATTGTATACTGACTTTGTGTAAAGCAATATCTTTAACCTGAAATATCAACCATTTTTGATATTTGGAAAATTCTCCCCAAGTTAAAGGTAAAAACAGTTTTTTAACAAATGTAGAGCCATTAAATGAATCAAAGACAGTTAATTTTTACCACTGCAGAAAAAAACCTATTGAAAGCACATTGTGTTACACAATGTTAAACGAACAAGAAATGTCAAACACTACGTAATTTGCATTTCTGAAAACAAAACTCTTTATGTTGTATCTAGCTGCTTTCTGTTTTTTGGTTTGCTTTTAATAACAATTCATTTATAGAACGTGGGACTGACAAATGCCATACATACTTCCTATCTACAGTTGCTCCCAAAGCCCATCTGCTTGTTTTCAGGACCCTATGTCTCTGTGCTAATCTTGAAAGTAATGGAGTTCAGTCCCTGCTAATTTCTTTCCTCTGAGCTTTGTCCCTACAAACCTATTGCTTGAGGTGATGACAGGACTGTAGTATAAACAGCTGCTGATATCAGGTTTCAGCTATGCACTATGTGGCAAGGGACATTTTCTCAATCACTGGCCAATGGGCTTTAATCAAAGTGAAAGCCTGTTTGATTTGGTATGTTTAAGAACACTCACCGTGTGTTAAATAGCCTTTATAGATTGTCTTCCAAAGGATGCAAAGTACGTGAAAAATTTTTATAACATTTAGTAAAAAATGTTAATCTCAGAAACAATAAAATAACTAAATAAATGGCTAAAAAGCTATTCTGAAAATGTTAGCTTTACAGTTTACAGTTACCAAAAAGTAAATTGTATTTCAGTCTATATCATTATATTTATTCAACAAATTTGACAGTTTAGTTCAAGGTCTGTTTTGTAAAGTATTTCTAGTTTTTTTAAATTAAAAATTAGATAAGGAGATTGCAGTAGAAGCTTGCAACACTAAACCACTGCAGTTTGGCAAGCACGGCCTTTCTAATGATGAAACTGCATGTACAGTATGTAGCAAACCTATAAAATTAGTCTTGTTCCTTACAGGGAGTGCTAGAATTGAAACAGATGTTTGGATGTTTGGATGTTGTTAGTTCAGGCCTTAGTGAACCATAGATTTTACTTTAAGATGAACAATGTATGTTATATTCAGTGAAGGACAGTGTGACCAAGTAAAGTAGGCTATTCTAGGTGCTGTAGGTCGTAAGGATAAGTGGTAAACTATAAAGAGCATTTCCTATTTTATTCAGTTACCTTTCATTGCAGCTTCTTTGACTGCTGAATCAACAGGAATGATATTCTTTTCTACCAGCTCCAATGGGCCTGGTCTTAGTGCAATTTTCTCATTAAGATCATCAGCTAGCCTGGCTCGCTTCAGTTTCATCTGAGTGGCCTGTATGGAGCCTTCAGTGGCTGAGTCTACACAGTAAACACAATGATAAGCACTGTTAATTCATACCAACAAGTTCTGACACTGCTACATACAGTACGTGATGCTGAAGCCTGTGATTTGTAGCATAAACATTTTGTGTATACTTCCTGGTGGAAGTGGTCCTCTTTCAGTGCTAAAATGTGCAGCATATTATACTCTCTATAAACAGCAAGAGAGTAATCACTTCCCAGAACCATAGAGCATCTACAGTACAGTATGTATGGTGTAGCTTATTTGTGTTGTGCTCAGGACAGTACCCTATCTTAGGCTTGCATTGACATTTTTGCTAAAAAAAATCTTTCACAAATTTAATATTGTACTGTAATATGTATTCCACCATAGTGGATTCAATGGGAATTAATATAATGTACTCTTAACTGTATTATACATGTTACTGTAAATAATCTCTTAACATATGAGGAAATAATAAATTATAGTAATTAAAAATATTACCCAAAATATTCCTTAAGTTGAGTAAAACCAGTTGTATTTGTACTGTACATGTATGCATTATCTAAGAAAGCTCTTACATATACTACAGGATTAGGAACAGAATTGCATTTAGTAATATACTCTCTATATAACGTATACCTAAATCAACAATCAAGTAGAAACACTCTTACCTTGTAAAATGCGCATATTGACCAAATCTGACTTCTCAGGTCTGCTTCTGATTTTGTGCTTTAAATAATCTTCTGTCTGTATGACAAAAATGCAATACATAGATTCAGGTATTAAATTAATCTTTTTAACAATAGTTATATGGATGATTTTTATTTAATTGATTCTCCTCAACACACTTCTGTTTGAACTACTAGATTTGTCATTTGTAATTTGTAACCTTGTAATTTGTTATGGTAATATTGTTGTACTATACAAATGCATTCAATGCAGACAATATGTAACTGGTACGGCTAATATTTTATATTTTAAGTAATCACTGATAAAGATATCAGCTCATTTCAAATTACACTATTATCGCTATTTTGATGTGTAGAGGAACAAAGGGGAGGCTGAAGAAACTTTGACACAGACTTTTATGTTGATGAATTTTTATCTATATGCATTTTCAAAATAAAGCAAGAAAATAGAACATACAAGCAAATACAGAACAGAACATTCAGCACCATACAAAGTCAGGCCACTGTAACTTTTAAAAGTATTGGTTAAGAAAAATATCATAAAGCTTAATATGAGGTAGTTTTTTTATATTTTGCTACAGTAACAGAGTTATGTTTTAAGGAATAGGAAAGTTTTTCTTTTTGGAATTCCAGACATATGAAGTATTTACATTTTTGTTTGCCGATGTTTTGTCAGAAAGGCAGTGTTGTATCTCTGTGTGTGATGTGTTTGAATGTTTTTATCACAAGACATTATGAAGAGGAAATGGGTGTAAACCTAGATTTTCTTTAAATACAATTGACTCAAATACACATAAATATAAATAAAAGTAAAACCAACATGTCTTCCCACAAATGTTAATTTATTTGTGCCATATACTGTATTTTACTTGCTTATTTTAAACTCCATAAGTATAAGAAAATATAAAAATGAAAACAGGTGATATTCATTTAAATTAATGCCAAAGATCAACTCCATAATTATCTTACCCTTTGCTTACAATTGGGACATTAGACATAATCTTATCAAAAGTTGTGACAGATAGCTGTCTTAAGTAAGATGCTTGATTTTTTTGCAGATCCCTTCACAGTGAAGGGTTAGTGATGACAAGTTGTATCCCTAGACAGTCATCAATGTACTGAGGAATCTGAACCTTTCGTGCTAAATCAGATGTCAGAGTTGGTTGTGTACCGATGGGGTGACTTAATTAGTAGTGAGTTGTGAATCTAGCAGGAAGTAAAATGGGCCCCATTCATTGACAAATTAACAACATTTACTGAAGGGTTAGCTGCTACTGTATATCTATAATAAAAAAGCAGCAATTTCAGTTGCTGGCATAATCCAGTCACACATGAAAACTTAAATGGATCCGATGGACTTTATTAATGGTATTTAACTCCTCTTTTTGTGTTGTAAATTCCTGGAGTATAATAAATGTATAGGATAGTTTCTACTTTTTAACTGAGAATTTCATTTTAATTTAAACTCACATACATAAATACATGTTAAATATGTAATTTGAAAAATATGTAATTTGAACTCATGTACATAAAATGTGGAAGAGTGTTTTTTAAAATGATAGAGTGTACAATTTTACATGGAGCACTTCTATAATTCTACAAGTTAAATAATATAATATTTGGTTTAGTATTTAATAAGAAACATTATTTTGTATTATATCATGCACGTATCTTACAGTAGATCAACCATTTAGGACTGATTTTATTTTACAGCAACATTTTTGTTTCCATATATCATATATATATATATTATTTTAATATAAAAACTGTGCTTCTAGCAAATAATATACAGCATGGTATAAATTTCTGTAAACGAGAATCAATATTGGTTTTGCTATACATGTTAGCCATTAAATCATTACAGGAAATTGCATCACCTGGAATCTTTTCTAACTATAAATTTAGAGTTGGCCTTTTATTCCCTGGTATTCATTTCATTGCTTTCCAGGACGCATAAGACAAATGACTCCATATGAACTTGGGAGGCTGTTCACACCCATTGTGGAGACATTTTGAGCACCTGTAACTGTTCTGATTTATAATGACAATTAGCGGCATTTGCCTTTCTTACCTTGGATCGTTCAAGACTTTTCCTCTGCTCATGGAATGCAGCTGGACTCTTCAAAGCTGGAAAAATAAACAGTAAAATCTGGCTAATTACAACCGATAACACAATTCATTGCACACACTTCCTTAATTACACATAAATAAATGCACATTTACAATATTCTTATTAGCCCTCCAGTTATGACATTCTTCGGTCTTCAGTTACAGCATTTGAAACTGAAACTCAGGCTGGTAGATTTCTCAATCTACCACAATCTACAATTGGAAAACAAATGACTGAACAGGACTCGTTTAGTAAAACAGTAAATATTAAACACTTCATCATTAACCTGGGAGCATCATGCAGAAGATCTACATTCTTTGTGTGGCGTTATATTTTGACATTCTACATTGTAATTTACAAAATGTTACTAATAACTGATAATAATGATTTGTCTTTTATGAAAGTAAATTGAACGGAAATTGATTTTCAATTAATTTATGCATTTGATTTTATGTCTCTTCTCATTTTTCATTTTATCCATGATTTTTGGAACAGCTACTAGGCTTAGATTCAGATCTGCAAGGCATTGTGAAAACATTTCCCATTTTATTTTTTATAACTTTAAACATAACCTATGGTCTTAATCTGAATAAAATTAAACATTATGTCAGTAAATCCCCATTTTCATCAGTTTTTTTTTTGGTTCAATATTAACTTAAAATTTATTACTGTTTTCAGAGTCCCTCTCGAGGTAGGCAATTAAAAAGGCCCTTTCTGTTGGCCTCAGACTGTTTCCATTGTGGAGACAGTAACCTTTCTTAAAGGATATTGAAATCACCTGCTCACTACATAGTCATTCTATACTGTTAAATAAACCTCTGGGATGCCACAGTGAGATCACACATTATTTTTATCGCAGCTGCTGATTCCTGTCATTGCGACTTCAGTGGTTCTCTGAAACTCATATACACATGAGCCTGAAATTGAGCAGAGTGAATCCTAAGAGCCAACAAGCACTCATTAAGAGAATAAAATTTAGATGCATGTTCGTGGTCTCTTCCAAAAGATTTTAAGGATTTTATTTTTCCGTGGAACACTATTAAATTGTTTCCTTTGATAATGATGGAAGATTGTCTTAGATAATCAATGCTGTTCTTCCTTCTAGAGTTTTGCTCTGCTTAAACATTGAATAACTGTGGAAAAAAACTTTGGCTCTTCTTCATGTGTGTTTCTTTTTAGCTTTCAGTATGGAACTAAGCTCTTCTTGGTCCTTTGCAATTTGTACGCTGAAACAGCTACTTCATCTACTGTCATTTGTGATGCAAAAGTTTTGAAATATCTTATTCTTTGTGGTGAGGAACAATACCAGGTTGCATATATACAGCACACAAAGTAGTAGTTTTTCTCCTTGTTAATCCTGTTTTGGTATGTGTCTATTCATGGTTGTCTCTGAAATGTCTTTTGCACTAGGGTTAGTTGAGACTGAGAGAAAGGGCTACATATACAGCAGAGAAAGCTCAATGGTTGTATTCAGTAGATGTGTCCTTCAGTGGAGTCAAGAGACAAGAGGTTACAGTGTATAAAGATGTCTGCTTCTTTTCAAATTTACGCACAGCACTCAAATAACCATTTTTTTTTCTGGCTTCTGTCCTGTCAACAGTAAATCTTAACATCTGAAACAAAGATTATTTGGTTTACCTGATGAATTGCTTTAGTTCAATTATTTAAAGTAAGCTGATTGTGAGATGCAGAGCCAGCAGATATTTTTTTTCAGGGGATATTTCTGACTAATTGAAACTGAATTTTAGTAAATACCTACTCAGACAAAAGTACTGATTTAATCTTGATATTTTTAATGAAGCTTATAGGTGTTGAATTTTGTTAAAAACATTAACAGAGATCCCCATGACCTACAGTATTTGTACTAACCTGTTTTGTTATTAAAATGGCTTGATGTTTTTATGAAAAGATGTAGGATTATTTAGAAGACATTGAGTATCATATAGAAAAGGATCTAACATTTTCACTTTAGTCTTACAAATCATTTTTGTGATTTATGGGGTAATATTTATTAAATCTATTTATTGCTGTTTTATTTTACTTTAAAATGCCAAAGTGAAACACATGAAGAACATGATTCAGTTTTTAGGTCTCTAGGGATGCAGTTTTTACATACATCTTAAAAGACATTTTTACATGTCTTCTAAGATGGTGTGCAAAGAGTTAAGATCATTTTGCGTGATGTTTTATGCCAGAATGGCTTTCTAAAAAGAAAATGTTTATTGAGCATGTAGGAATGAGCTACAGTTGCCCTGTTGAGTTCTACTTAAAAAAGAGACTTGATTTATATCTAAACTGAAGAAGATTGTGCCTGAGTGCTTGTAAAAACCCACCATGAGAGGGGAGTGAGCCACACACACGTCCGGCTGCTTGCCTGGCTGACCTGTGAGGCACTGCTCTCCAGCACATCCCAACCCAGGGCCAAACAAGACTATGAGGCACAAGAGTTGAAGAGCCTAATAAACACCAGATGTTTCCAATGGAAACATACATATGGAATAAACAGCTAAAAATCTGGACCATGACTCAGTGCAAAGAAACCTATAAGTGTTAAATATTAAAATTTCTAGGTATCTTAAGTATAGCATTTTAAATCTGTTTTTGTGCACAAATACTTCTGCAGAACAACTGCATGAATGACACTATAATTACAGTTTTTGTTTAACCAGTAATGCCACTCAAAATACAGAGTATGCTACTTAAACCATGCTTACATAACTTGTCAGTATAAGAATTCAATTGAAAGCATCTTTACATATTATGTTAATGGATTGAGTGACTTTTGCTTATGTTTACTAATGCTGTCCTGTTTCTTGGTACATTTTGAACAGCATAATTTTAAGGCTTGATCAAATATTATTATAGTGATTTTCACAAGGCACTGTTAAAATTCGTTCTAAATATTTTACATATTCCAGTGCTGAAATGAAGACATGCTCATGAAGTATTGAATTCATACACAGTATAAAGGCTACATCAGACTGCACACCCTAGAAAAACATTCACAAAACTTGCCATCTGTTTCACTAACCTCTTATACACAATCAGCAGATAATGTAGCAATCCAGAATTCTTTTAAAAGAACTTGAGTCTGGCAGATCAGACTTTTTCTGAAGACTTTATCTGAAATAGACTCCTAGAAATTGATAGGACATGCCTCTGGAATCCTTTCTCCTGCACACGTTTGAGCAGTTATCTTAATGTCCCTTGCGCGTGCCATTTTGCTAAAATTGCTACTGTGCCAATGATATCACTTCTGCTTTTCTTGTTACAACTCTAGAATATATGTTGAAATCACATGAGAATTTCTCTAACATATTTTTCTGCATAAATGATTCTTCCAAATGAGTAAAATGATTCACTCTTTATTATTGGTAAATACTTGTGATTTGTTTTAACGATCTTAACAATTGTAGGTTTTGTTTAAATTATCATTAGAGCTATAAAAATACACATGACATTTCAGAAAATATATATTTTTTATTCATGCGTTATGTTTTAAGTGTAAAACATAAAATGCTAGATATAAATCCAGTAAATATAATATCAAAAGAGAATTTTGATAACAAGTGTTAGCAACATCAGTAACATTTGAAATTGGGAACAGACTTTAGATTGGATAGTGTTGATTAAAGATGGTACATGCATTTTCAATGCAGGGCCTAAATCAAGAAGACAAAGTCCTAATTCATTGGGGAATCAACAGGTGTTATTCACGTAAATCTATCCCGCAGCAGAGCTGGGTATTACTGGCCTAGATATCTTCTTCAGCACAAGAGCATTCCATGGAGGTCAGCTCTTGGCCTTTCTGTTATTTGTTTGCTGCCAATGGAGTATAAGATGTTTACTGCTTATGCTGATTCAAAGCTCAGCCCTGAAGATCAAGTTTAAAATAATGCAGAGGCTCTAGTTTCTCATTTTCATTAGGTAACCACATTTGGTTGAAAGGCAATCCAGTGTTTTGGCAGAATTTAAAAAGCAGTTAAGATCCTCAAGCAGTCTTGGAGCCTGTACCTAGGTACCTGGCTATGTCTATGTTATTCCAATGATTGGGTGATAATCTTAACTGGTAAAATATTAATACTTAATAGCTGACTGAACACACCATAACTTTATCCCATTAATTATAACAGTAAAATGTGCCACTCAAAATATATGTGGAACCTTTGTCTACAATTTCCTAAATATACCCTTTCATTTGGTTGTGTTGTTTATAATTCCAGAATTATTGAAAAATAAAACAAACATTCTGAATTCTTACATATGCTTTGTGTGTGTGTGTACTGTATGTGGGAAGCTTATAATCTATCAAGATATTTTTTCAAAAAAGTGAAAAAAATGCATTTTTGCAGACTTGTTGAAAATACAGTTCTGTAACCTAAGAACAGATGCTAAAGCAATATGAATGGATTATGGAGGACTTTTAACTTTCTGAGATAATTTTCTGAAGTGATTAATATAGTTTTATTTCTTAAATGCCTACAGACAGAAAAACTCAGATTCCCACCATAAACTACAGCTTTTATACATATAGTCTAAAATTATAAACCTTACCAGTGTACCACTTACCACTTAGAATTTTGTAATGAACTTGTCCTTTAGAATAGCATTTTAAGAGTGTTTTTCGTGAACATCTCTTCACAAAGCTGTAATTTCCATTATGTAAACACTCTCCAGTCTATGTATATGCTAAATGTGCACACTAACTAATTTAGATACAGTGTTATCTTTAAAAATGAAATATACAGTAACCTCTTGAGTATAAGATATGTGTGTCATTGACCTGCTTTAAATCAAGTTCTATCAAGCAGGAAACAGTAACAAAAGGAAACTTACGAGGCATGATACCTTGATCTGCAAGCTGCTCACGTGTTCTCCTTTGCTGTAGCCTTAATTGAAGAACTGCAAAGTAAAAGGTAAAGTTATGAATGCAATTTGTTGTAGCAAGGTTGTCAGCAAGAATACCAAAACCATTACCTGAAATAAGGTCAAAATACAAGGCAGCATATAGAGTTTCAAGAACAAACACATTCTTTCATTTCAACTACCATACATGGAGTAAACGCTTCTATATTGTACTTACGTGTTGCTGCATAAAGGCTATTTTATAGTTAATGTCTCTTAAAAATGTTTCATAATGAAAAGCAGTAAACCAAACCCAACCACTCAAAAAACATATCAGCAAAACAGTAACAAGACATGTTTTTATTTAAAAAAGAAAATTTAGCCCTGCAGCTAAATTGCTTTCTTTAAGACCTTTAATTAGTAGGTGTTATACGTGCTTGTAAAACTACAATCACTTGTAAATTATGAAAAAGAGAATCAGCACCTGTTTCCATATGCAGAGATAAAAAGGCAATGTTGTTATCAAAGATAGCAAATAACTTCCATTTTTTGCTCATATTGAAATCCAAGACGTGCCCGAAGAATGATGAATTGTAATAAGGAAAGCTGATCAAATTGGAAAGTAAAGAATAACTTTGATGTGACTGGCATTTGACAGCATCATGTAAATAGCTCTGGTGATATATAACTAAATTCTTCAGTCCTTCAGACCAGTCTTGATAACCTCAAGATAAACTCTCTGACCCATTCCAGAAGCATGTTTAGTCTCTCTCCTGTGTCCTGTAAGAAGGTGTTCCATTTTGTTTGATTAGCATCCCATGTTAGCGAACGAGGGGACAAAGACTTACTGGTTGTGAAGCAGGCTTTGGAAAAAGTCAAGAACAGTGTTATGCAAGATAAATCTTACTAAAGAGCAAAGGTTAAGCAATATCCTAGATGTGTGGACTCCGTTTGAAAGATGCTTTATCTTTTCAAAACACTGTGTTGTGCTCAGGGATTTACAAGAAAGATTCCTTGACTTCTTAGGCTTCAAGAAAGAATCTGTTGAGTTGCTGTCATATAAAAACATACAAAGAAAAAAAATGCAGGCTTACAAATATTTCTTGAAAACAGGATGTACAGCTATCATAAACACAGCTCCTGGCTTTTAAACAAACCTCCCTGCAGTGTGTGGTCTTATGGGGCGTGGGGACAATAAAAATGAATATTTGCCAGTCAATCACCCAGCTATACAACTAAGTGGATTCCTAGACATGTGATGTACAATCTCTTTGCTCAGTTATTAAACTCTGTTGAAAAGTTGTTTGCCAATTATTTCATCATGTTGATAATATGTGGTCTCCCAGTGTTTTAATGGACTGTGAAGTCACTGATTACAGTTTTCTTTTGCATACTGCTAGTTAATAGTTAGATTGATTTAGATTGCCCTGGTTCATCTTGCTCTGTGCTGGAAGCTACAGTAAGAGACAGGCATTTAATAACTTTTCCTCGCTAACAGTTTTAAATTTATGCATAAATCACATACTGCATTTCCTGCACCATTTGTTGGAATTCTGATTGTCTCAATGTCCAGATAAACTTGTGAATAATGTTACATGGCAAACTGAATAGTTATGAAGTCAATAGAAAGTATCACCACTTCAAACAAAGATTGAAGATTGAAATTAGCAGTTTAGCAATGTTACAATTGATGGATGAATGGTTTCAAAGTTCAATTTCACATAAGAACGTTCCTGTACATTGCAGACTGTTCCAACTCTGGGATGGAAGCTTCTTGAAGCATCAGGAGAATCCTGACTTGCTGTGCTGTCTAGGCTTGAGTATGGTGTGTATTGGAGAAGAGTCATAAGTTTCAAACTGTTTTTGAGTCATGTTGGCGATCTTCTGGAAATGCCATGGCAGACAATATCAAAATTTCACAAAAGCTTGTCTGCAGGATGTAACAATTTGGAATATCAGAACAGAATTAATAATTTAATGCACCATTATTCTCTTGAACTAAATAGTGAGGCAAATGATAAAGTAAAATTAATTTGTTGAAAATACTGATCCCTTACAAAACAGGATCAGTTTAGATAGAAACCTGATTAACTTTGCCTTTTTAATCTTTCAAATTGATGAGTCAATTGAGAACAAATTCTCATTTATAATGATGACCTGTAGTACCAGCTTTCTAAAGCAGAGCATTTGCTGCAGCACTCTAAATGAATTTCCTTGCTCAAGGAGACAACTGCAATGTGCTATCCAGAAACTGAACCCACGGCTCTCCACTTCACAGTGTAGAGCCCTAACCACTACTCCACACTTCTCCACTAAATTCCTAAATTAAGAAAAAATGCATTCTCATTATGTTGTTGAGTAGAGGAACTAATTTTTCTTAAATGCTGTTTGTGTTAGTCTTATTCCCACTACATTTTAGAATATTTTAATTAGTTCTAACAATAATACAAATAAAGTAATACATAATACTGTATACAGTATATGATATAGAAGGAAACACAAAGTGGCTGTCACTGTTACTCTTCACGATTTATTAGCAATTTAATTAGAAATCGCTCTTGCCTTTCAACATTTTTATTATTGTTATTATTGTTATTGTTTGAGTCAAAATAAAATAGGTATCTAGGCGGTTCCAAATCTTTTAAATGCAGTTCCACAATCAAATGTTTTGATAGAAGAAAAATGTTTGCAAAATTTAAATCTGTTGTTCTTCAAATAAAAAGTAATTTTATATACTTGTGCAATACAATGGTGTGTGGTACCTCTGTCAGCAACTGTAATACACTTTGTCTACCATCATGTATGAAACGATTCAACCTCGACTAACTAGTGCAAATAATATTGCACATATTTTTATCTTGTTTCTGCTGCAATATCTTCATATTTAGGCTTGAATTATTAGCCCTTGCCAGTAATACACATCACCCAGCCGATGTGTGAAATGTGATAATTGCTAATATTTGATAACAATCTTGTGATATACTGTAAAAGATTGTTGCATAGGGAGTGGTGTGTGGCTCCCTAGCCACTGTCAGTCATGCAATGAACCTGTCTGAATGTATTGTAACCGCAGATGTGATACCACGTAACATGCACACCAAAGTGTCTGTAAACACTGTGACATTCTTCAGTATCTCAATTGCCACAGTATCCTTTCTAGCCTGAGGTGGTTATAGCATTTTGGTTCAGTCATGATTAGTTCATATTTTCCCAGGTTTTTTGTACCCATAGTCACAAGTACAGTAAAACATAACCATCATCATCACCATCACATCCACATTTGTACTGCATGTCTGCAAAATATTGACTATAATCAGTATGATGTATTACAGGTACTGTACCATTTTACTGAGTTCATGGAAGCTGTAATAGGTTTGATGGGTACAGTATGTCAGTATGAGTATTATTCTTTCCCGCAATGGTGTTTCTTGGTTAATGATGACTGATTTTTGGCATTAGCAGTGTGGCATTAGGTAGATGTTCAGAACATGCAATTAAAGGAGAATATAATATTTCCTAAATTGCAGTTTCATATAATTTGATTTTTGTTTCTCACTAGTTTCTCCTAATAAAGACTTAAGATGGAAGAGATCTTATTTTGGAAAGAAACAATATTTGGGAAGGACATCTGTTGTTGCTTAGAGTCTGCTGAACAAATGACCTAAAACCTTTCTCCTTCTGGAACCAAGTGTCGATAATGTGGCAAAAACACAGGGCACATAAACACACAGATGGATACACTAGGAGAAGTAAGGAATCAATTAATCAGTAATATAATCAAATAAACTTGTTCCAGGAATAGCTTAATTGTCTTAAACATATGCTGCAACTCTTAGTCTTGAGGGATATAGACTCCTCCTAACCCCCACATTGTAAAAATACTTAGGAAAGCTCTAAAGATTATTTTACTAACATATCAAATATTCATATTAAAGAAGGCTTTGTAAGCCATTAGTCTTTGAGGCTACTTCCTTCAAATAATGGAGCTTTGTGGCTCTCATATACATTTTTTTTTAATTTGAAGGTTTACTAATACATGGAATTTTAGTAATACTTATAATAATAAACAGGGTATATCAACTTTAACTATCTTTAAGTTAATGCTTTGTTTAAATGTTCAAAATTAAAGAATTTTATGTCAGTATTAATTAATATGGACAATAGCCTAACAAAGCCAAATAATTGCTTCCTCTTTTGCTGGATGCAGAAAAATGCAAATGAAACACAACAGCTTGAATGCTGCTGTAAACTCACTCATCTTTCCATATCCATATATCTTTCTTATATAAAAAGACACTGATTAATAACTCAGTTTAGAACACATAATGGAACCATTATATTTCACTTATAGACTTGTTTTTAGCTTGTACAGTATATAAAAACAAGTATATCATCATTAATGTGCACCTTGGAACAATAGTGGGAACAATGGGACCATGCAGAAAATATATAAAATATTGTAAAACAAATATATTGGTTATACTCACTCATTCTGAAAAAGCCATTTGTTTTTCATGCCTTGAACCATACAGTAGCTACAAACCCCCGAGCTCAGCATGGGAGAATGAGGAAGTGAAGACAGACTCCTCCACCCTTCCCACCTTTCAGCCACTTGTCTTTTAACACATCACAGGCAACATTGCCCCTTATTGAAGGTTCCATGCGCATCCATCACCAACAGCACCACATACATGTACAGTACTTGCACACGCCTGGGAGGCTGCAGAGGTTGTTGTATCACTGAAAACTGAGAGAGCGCACCTTACCCTAAGTAACATTTAGCAAATTTCTGACACTGCTTAGGGAATCTCAGTCACAGTTTGCTAGTGATTGACCTGACATAGAATCATACCTGTGACAACAGAGCTCAACATGTGCTTGACTGAGCACCTTTACTGGTTGAGCTGCTCAGGAGGTTCCACAAGCATGTTCTAATGAATAATGATTATGGACACTGTGATATAAGCGCCCCCTGGTGTGTAGTGTCTTTGGGAATGTATTACCATTGGTCCCATTTTAAGAGAGGCAGTTCAAAGTTTTCAAAATCCAGTTGATAAACAAGCCATTAAACTTTATAATTATCCACATTCCACATTGGCACATACACTGTACGTAGAAAGTTTTACACTGAATTTAATGCAGTTTAGTAAAGTGTAAATGAATGGTGGCTTATCTGAAGCTATACTACAGTATAGATCAGATTAGTGTTTGTTTCAGATCAGTATAGTGTAATACAGATCAATGTTTGTTTTTTGTTTAGTAACGTTTTGTAAACTAATGGAGATAAGAACATTAGAATGGAGAAGAAGCTACAGTATGTGGCCAATCAAGCCCCTGAACTGAATCAAACAAGTGAACTAAACATTGCCATGTCTCCTGTACAGTTCTCCTCTCTACCAAGTTGTTTTGGACTTAGCAGGTTGGAGATGAGTCTGTCATCATGCACTATGAGGTCACAACTATACTGTGCACTACTAAACAGCAGTATGTAAACTGAAGCCTGAAGTGTTGTATTAGCATTACTGTATTTAAAAATAACTTGGAGACGAAGCCATTACAGTATTCATTTTATTAATTAAAATATTTGTCTTTTATGAGAATGGACATATCTGCATTAAATGGTTCTATAAAAGTAGTCATCTACTAGATAATATGCTTTTTTGCCTTGGTTGACTCAAAGGTGCAAATACTTGCAACTTTTGTTTCTCAAAACTAAACTGAACTGGTAGTTGTGCTGGTTTGGGTCTGTGTTGGTGTAATCACAGGTTTCATGTCCCTCTGGATTGAATATCTCTCACAGCAATAAGAACCAGATGATTTACACTAATGCTTTATAAATAGCAACACCAGTTGTCTAGAGAACATATACTTGCCAAAAGGCTTTTATACAACACTGGCAGTTAGAGATGAACATAGCAACATGCTATGCAATAGGAAAATAAGAAATATCCTTGTATCCTTGTTCAAGACATACTTTATAACAATCAATGTCTTATTTGTAACAGAATCAAACATTATGATAGCATACATTAAAAATCAGTAGTTCATGTTCCTATCGACCATTAGCAAAGTACTGTAGGTCCACAAGACTGGAAATAAAAAAATACATTACTGGCCTTTGGCCTTGCCCTTTGATGTATCACTGTCGTCCTTGTAACTGTTGATGCTTCATTTCCCCTGACCAAAGCAATTGTTGCTTAAGGAGGCTGTGTACTGCCATTACCTCTGTGAGATACTGTAAAGTCAGGAATGCAGGTGGAGCTTGGGCAGAAGAAAATTAATTAAAATGCACAGCAATAGTACTTGCAGGAAATCCATTCCTTGCCAATAACTGGATGTTGTTATTAAATATTGATTGAGTAATAGGTACTCTGCAGACAGAAATTTTGCAGTGGAGGAGATGTAAATGTATCGTAAGAGCGATTCTGACATGGGATACTTTTAGGGGTGTTTTCTTCTAGGTGCATGATTTCTAAAAGATCCATTGTTTAAATACCCGTTTTTTATGGTTATACATTTAAAATAGAATATTTTGCCTGATATCTTAACTTGTTAATGTCTGTAATAATATAGTAAACAGAGGATAGTGAATAAAATAGTAATTACTTTTTAGTTTTAATTATTAAGCTTGCCAGCCCAAAACCTTTGAACCTCCTACACTACTATGATGTACTCTGATTGTACTACACCACCAGCTTCAAAGATCACAAAACTTTCAGGGTATTACTCAGAGACTTCATATAAGAAGTTTGTTTATTTTTGTTGATGTAGTGCCTCTGTTCTCACCTTTACTGCTACAGTTCTGCTACTATGGCAACCTCTTTCATGTAGATAATGGCAGTGAAGGGTAACTTGTATTCGACTAAACTATGCCACATTTAATTAGTGCTCCTTTTGTCCTATCACCTATATGAGAACTGTACCCTGAAGCCTGCCTTAATTGCTGAGACAAAGCACTGGGTCTACAAAGTGGAGCTGTCTCCTGTTCCATTTATCAGCTAAACAGCCTATTACATTGCGAGTTTCTGACAATCTGACTGTCTTTAGAATGTATTTAATGAAACTGAAAAGTTCCAAGGACTGTGTATTAAGACTTTAATGTCACCACAATTTTACTATCTGTGGTAATTAAATGAAAACCTTCAAAGTGGGAGGAAAGAAAGTTTATGCATCTTCTTTCATCCACTAGTTTTAGGGAAACCTCTGGAATCCTGTGCTGTGATACTAATGTTTGTTTGTTTGATTTTAGGTTATTCAAAAGGATTTCTCAAATTTGGCACTCTACCCAATGCATGACATCAGCGGCAGATGTAAAGAGTCATGGGAAACTGACAGTTCACCACCAATCACCTGCCCATTGCTTTTGTAAACATGTCATCATTTTCACTGCCCGACATCTTCACTGAATAATGACTTATTGTCCTTCTATAAAAACAAAACACTGGAGTGAGCTGCAAAGACAACACCTACCTCTTTAAAAGAAGTTCATATTTAGTTTATCATTTCCCATGGAGAAAAAAGCTATTTTTGATTGTTATGCAGCATACAATAAGGACAAGTATTGTCAGGGGGATTAGCAATGGTGGTGGCCAGGCAAGAGAGTACATTGAATTAATACCCGGGGCCTTTGTACCTGAGATTCTTGGTCAAAATCCAGCACAGTCCACACGTGAGTGGAGTATAGTGGTCTTTATTATTCTTCAAAGTACACTAGCCCGAATTGGGAGAATGAGTGTTTAATATTCTACGTAACTTAACGAAATATTCACAGTACATGAAGCAATGGGAATGGACTGACTGGCTGTTGAGCCATTAATAAAAAGCTCAGAGTTTAGAGATCTGAGCAAGGTAATTTAGGACAGATCACAATCTATTTATTGCACTGGCAGAGGGCTTCTTGTATGTAATCCAGAAGCTTTCTTATAAAGACTTTCTACAGAATTTCTCAAGTGCTACAGAGATATAGCCGTATACAATCAATTAGCATTACATAACAAGAAGAGAGTAATTGGTAAAATGTGTATGCGGTACCAAACATACATCTGCAGTGTATTACTAGTTAAAATGTGTTTTAAGTAAAACAGAGGATTTAAACATGCTTACCATGCCACATTTCTGACTGTGCACTCTTGCCAGTTTTGCTTCCTCTGAGGAAAGGATAATTTCCCATTGTTAGTTGTTCTAAACGAACTAAAGGAAAAGCTCAATTTCACTTTAAACTGTTTGTTAGCAATTACCATTTTGGAAAGTCTAAAAATTATCCAGCAGTTTGCAGGACACACAAAATTAATATTGGTCTTGCAAGTACATGTTTGCTCTATTTGGCTGCATATGCAAGCATTTTCTTTCACCCTCTAAGGTTTCGTTGACTAATGACACTATTAAAGCTATGACCTTAAACCCTAATGGTGTTAATAGAATAGTTTTATATGCAGCGACATTATAATTTAATGGAAGTAAGAAATATTTATTTTGTTGTCATAAAAATAAACAGTATTGCAAATACAGTGATTTCTCATCGAAATCGCTTAGACTGAGTTGTTTAATATAGGTATAAATGGCTATCAGGTTTTATTTTCAGAAAGAAATACAGTGTGCACAGAGGTTGTGTAATTGCACACTTCCTTAACTGTATTCTCTCCCCGACTGTCCTGTTTATTCTTCTAATAGGGTTTAACTTTTTAACATAACATTGATCAATCAGACAAAAAGGTTCCACTATAAATAGTGTGGAATTCAGTTACATTTTAACCAGAAAGGTGGCAGTATTGACCACGTCGACATTTTAAAAAATTGTATGAGTTGTATTAATTTGAGAAACTGTATGAAATGAATGGAGTTTAAAGGAGTTTGAAAAGAGTTTGTGCTGTTTTGACTCCAATAGGTATGAGTTGATTCAGATCTAGAATTTAAAGCCAGAGCCGTACACTGCAGATAACCCCTAACCTCTGTGTAAAGTCAAGCAGGCAAATGGTTGACAGTTTCCAAATATTATATAAGTTGCATTCAGAAAATAACAATCAAAATATACAGAAAATTACGGAAAAGATATAAGTAAAAAAAACATTTCCTGAAATATTTCACTTTTAAGATGGCATTGGAATGTTATTATATTAATAAGTGCTCAGTTTCAGAATGATTTAATGTTTTCTGTAAGTTACAATACCCATGAAAACACACACCTTTTCTTTTAGTGGGTGTAAAAAGAATTTTTAAATAACAATAGAATTTGGAAATGAGTAGATCCCTGTAATCCCTGTGTAGTAAATTCTCATTTTCACAACTGACAAACATTTTGAGTTTTAGAATCAATTCTGTTAAGAACAAATTCTACACATTCTAAGATGCGCTTACTGAATAAAAAAGTATTATGATATGTAATCAGGATATACAAATAATACACTTTGTATATTATACATCCAAATTATTTTCATTTTGAGAATTGTGGTGTCTATAATAATTTCTTTGGCTAAACTCCTTACTAGTCAGCTCCACAGGACAGTAAATCATCCAGTAAACATGGATGATTTAAAAATGTACCAACTACATGGAATTCACATAAGAAAATAAATTACAAAACATAGAACACATTTTAAAGAATTACATGAAATACTATCACTATTAAAGAAATATTATCACTCCAATTGAAATATGATCAACAACAAAAATCCAAGAGACTTAAATATTGCTTACCTGATCTGAACTTGCTGCGAATCAGCAAAGAGTGTTCTGAACCAAGAAGAGTCATGATGTTCTTTTTTTTTCAAATCCAAACGTCAAGAAAAAAAACAAACCTCACACTTCAAACCAATAGCTGGCTCCAAGGAGAGATAGAACAGAACTAGCAAAAGGTACTTCATTAAAAAAGGGAAAAAAAATCAGCATGTGTCTTTAAATGTCTACACATTACTCGTTCCCTTGAGGTCCGTGCTTAGATTCAGTGAGCCAGCAAAAGTTGTGAAAGGTTTTGGTCCCATCTAGCACTGATCCTCCACAAGAGAGCAGATGATATTCCTGTGCTGGGAGGGTCTAAAAGAGTAAAGAGGTGCAGAGCCCTCCTACAGCTGAAAGTTTACTATCAGCGTAGTCCGTGCTGGAGGCTCCCCTGTCAAAACGTCTGCTCAGGACAGTCACGAAAGAGATGTGGGGCTTTGCTATCCAATCCCAGTCACTACAATCTGCATATCAGCCACTCCTAGGGCATGGCTGCTGATGGAAGGGCTCTGGAGTGAAAGTAAACAGAAGTCAGTAAGTCTCACTCCCTTAACTCTTTCACATCTAACGAAAAGGAACTCTTTATCTTCCCCAGAAAGGTTCTGACCTGGTTGAGTGGTGGATTTGATCAGCCGGGAACAGATAAACTAAGTCACTGTTCCTGATCATCTAAACAGATTTTTTACGAAATTGTACAGCGGTTATTTTCCTTATTTATGACTTCTTTGGATGTATTTAAACTTAAACAGGGAGCAAAATATTCATTCAAATTTTGTAAGCTTGCTATGGTTCTAATATCCAGGGTTGTAATAAAGTTAACAGATGCTTTCATTTAGTTTTCAGGAATGAATCTCAGTAAAATTCTGGTATTAAACAAGCAAAATTCCACCTCCCACGTACACATGCACGTGCATCTGTATTTTACACATATTATGTCATATTTGCTGGATGACTGTGAAGACATTACAATCACGTCATGCCAACTGTCTCTTGGATCGTGTAACATTTACCCCTGATAATCTCTCCAAATGTGACACATTTGTATGGAATTACATTTACAGCTTTTGTCCAAAGTTCTTTAGTAACTTGTGATCTTTCTTCACCTCTTAAGGAGTATTAAAATTTCTGTTGATGTGTTTTAAAACATTGCATTGTTTTTTTTGGGGGGGGGTTCTGCTACTGATAGTCAACACTGGCTTTGTCTGCCTTTTTAGGAGGGTTTGAATGAGGTTTGCAGTTCTAAAACAATACTGGTGTACATTCTAAACCTAATGGCTGTTCTATTTTACTGTATATTTCCACAAGTTGTAACAACTTATGCACATATCACTGAACTTGACTGTTTGACTGCAGTTGTTTCACTGATTTGACTGATTTTTCTTTTTTAAATCCTCTGCTCACTGATGAAGTGGTTTTGTCTAACAGCTGGGAATGCGCCAAGCAAGTGGTCACGATGTGTATAATGTCACCATTCCTTCTCGGCTGTCAGAGCCAAGACCCTCACTGATGACAGAACACAAAGACCAACCATTTCACCAAGTCTAAATGAAATCACCTCTCTAATCAACTTAATTTATGAAGCTGTCAGATACCCGATTCTCCCATCTTAGCTTTATGTTATTTTTATGATTGGCATTTGTATTCTTACACATACTGTATAAAATGTTTATTCTGGACTTTTTGTAAGAGTACAACTAGACTACATTGTGTCATGTATAGCTCTAAAGACAAAGCAAACAAAATAAAAATAAAACAAATGGCATCCAATGAATGGTCTAGCAGAAAATGAGTCCAGCCATATTCATTTAACTTGTCACTTGCCTAGCATGTATAGTAATACAGGTTGCCATATTGGTTATAATCAAGTATAGATAAAATGTAATAATGATATGATGTGTGTGTCTGTCATAAACTTGTGTTAATGGAGGTGAGATCATTTCACCATAATAATAAAGAAGTTTAACTACTAAACTGAATAAGTTAGAATTAAAATCCTTGCCTGCTTAAGGTTCATATTTGAGTATTGCACATGAAATACTGGTGCTTGTTGTTAATAAAGTATTTTTTCAAAACTCCAATTATTAAAACAACAGTGAAAAACCTAAAAACGTAATAAGAGAAGTTGAGAGCGAATGTGAAGTCAGTATATTGAAATCAAATACTTTTGTATCATAATATTTAAGTGTCGGCACAGTTATGTTTTTTTATAAAAATAAACTGGTACTCATACATTTCAGGTCTTCAGCTAAACTTGTGAAGTTTTTATGAAGAATTCATTATATGTATATGTAGCTACTTCAAGATTATTAAAGTTTGTGAAGAACTGTATTTGAGCTGCTTCTTTCAGACTAACAAAGTAGGTTAAACATTAAAATCTCTGCTTTTCTCTTCATTTAACTACAGTACAGATTCTTTGAAGGACTGCTTTCATGAATATCAAAAGGATTGAAAGGGACTAAAATACTTAATATTTCTCAATTCATAAAGAATCTAGGGTGTTTTCCTTTGATGTGTAATGTTCTGAACTTTGTTGGAGGAATCTGGCATTTTCCTACTCCAGAAGAACGAAATGGGAATTCATTATGAAGGGATCTGTGTTTATGAAGAATTCAGATCTTAACAGATAAATTCTATCTACCCTCAGACCTTATATTTTTATGGTGCTCCTTGTCCCTTTTAGTAGTTATCTGTATTATCCCTTTTATTCTTTTTGTTTTTGCAGTGATCATTCTCTTTATCAATGTCTCCAAAAAGCATGGAATTCAATTTATTCGCCTGTTGTTTCTAATTTTCTTGTTTAAAAGAGATCAAACAACTTAAATCTGCAAAAATGTAGGAAGAACTGACCACAGCCAGTGTTTAGGTAAGAAAAAAGCAAAAGGTAAGTAGAGCCAA
The DNA here is from genome assembly GCF_059453375.1 of Lepisosteus platostomus. Classification (NCBI taxonomy): domain Eukaryota; kingdom Metazoa; phylum Chordata; class Actinopteri; order Semionotiformes; family Lepisosteidae; genus Lepisosteus; species Lepisosteus platostomus. The sequence goes on from NC_142621.1 coordinate 38,829,438, forward strand.
CAGACATCTAATACAGTAACGATTGTCTTAAAACATACTGTTATGTATGCTGTGCTGCTCATTCTTTGTTTCATGAAAAATGTGAAAAATAATGAGTAGATTATGTTAAATAATCAAAATCGGGAAGCAATGAGCAATTTGACAGTACAAACTATTAAAATGTTATAAAGAAATCACAGGAATTATATAGTTTATTTTAATGTGAGAGTACATTAAAATAAAAGGTCATTTGATAATTTTAAACATTTGGTCTAAACAGTGTGAGAAATCTTTTTTCTTAAGTTTTTTATTTAAAAAGACTTTTAACTATTTTTCATTGAGGTGGAACTAATGAATTGGGCTGAAAACATCTTGTTTCTAGTGGCTCTGGCTCCACCTCAAATATCAACAGCTTAGGTCTGATGACTGAGACAGTAAGAGAGTTGATGTTAACTGCAGTGCACTGTCTGGAGCCAGACATGCCAACAAAAGCAACAGTCCTCTGGAAAACCTGCAAGTAACAAACAGCTAACAATTGATTTGTCAGTGCGGTAATGCTGGAGGCAGACAGAGCAGCTGGTTTTTATCTGTCTGAAGCCTATTGGTCTCAGTTACAATGTTGCTTAAATTATAGCTCTTTGCTTACAGTTTGTATTCTTGTTGGCCCAAAGAACAGTCCACTTCTGCAGGTAAACACATTTTAACAATTTATAGTGGGCATAAAAGCTCAGAATCAAGCTCTTATAGATGTGCAGTTTTGATCCAGCTAACTGCTCACATTTAAATGTATTGCCAAAAGATTTAATGAAATATATATTATGCAAGTACACAGAATGTATTATTTATTTAACATTGTTTTTTTTATTAGAACAGAAGTGCCTACTAATTGTGAGCTAGAAAAATGCAGAGCATAGAATGATATATTAAGAAATGTATTGCTAATGCTAGGTCCGTAGTTAGGTAAACATAAAAGGGTTAATGTGCAGTTCCAAAGAATAAATATTGTACTCTATGATTCATCCAGTGATAATCAAGCCCATCAGTGCTATCAGAGAAGTAAGGGATTTTGCACACTGTTACTTTTTTATTTTGAATTGTGTTAAATAATGAAGTTAAGCTAAAAGGGCCACATGAGAGGATCGTTTAATAGCAGCTCATCAGGCATGGCTGGGACTTCATAAAGAACTTCTTAAAAAAAACAGAATCAAAACTGACATGAGCAGTTTGAAGCCAAATCCTCACAGCTCCTTGGAGACATAGGGAACATTTACTTTGGTGTGAAAGTGTGAGATTTCCTTCAAGCTGGCAAAAGCAATCTGAATGGAATCCAAAATAAAAGAATGAAATCACATAGGTTGACTCACATGGAATTCTAAAAGCACAGACTATTATTTATGCACTTGTGATGTTTACATCTGTGTAACTGATTTTGCTGTTTGCTTGTTCTTTAGGCCAATGAATCAGGGAAACAAAAATGCCTCAGTTATATAAAAAAATGATCAAAAATGATCCCCAAGGGTTGTCTCATTAATGCTCACTCTTAATTGACAATTATTATCAGTATTTTTGTAATGTTTCAGGCTGCATAATATTTCTGAAGCCATGCCAAACTTTAGTTTTATTTCATGTGCTGTTGATTGTTTATAGTATCACTTTCTGATGTTTTCACAACTGAATGGGGAAATGTGAAAGCACTTGTCCATGTTGGGCCAAATTTACTGTTTACAGCATGCTTAATGAAAGTATCATAAGCACAATTAAACTGTCCTGGAGCAGTCTGGGGGCAAAGTAATTAATCATTTGTCATGCAATTAATACACAATTTTCACAAACTTTTATATAATTTGTAACTCATTTTAACAGATTTTCTACATTATGTCATGATTCCCTCTCTGGATTTCAGAAATGCAATTGAGCATTGTACTCAGAGACACTAGGATGTAGTTGCTTCAGTTTTGTCTATCTTTATGTGAAATATAATGAAATCTGTGAAATGCTTTGTCCTGTACAAAACATAGAAACAATATTATAGATATTCATACATAAGCCATCAATAATTATTATTATTTGTGACTGGATATAAGTTCTCCTCAATTTACTTTACAATTAGTGTCTTTCATTGAACTTCAATTCTTAATCATGCATTCATGGATGCTGTATTTAGTATACTGGCAAATCATACTGGATATAAGTCAGTATTTTGAATAAGCTGTGAATTTCTGTGATTTTGAGCCATTTGCGATCATTGAAAAATTAATGCTGACCATGGCTGTAAATACCAGGGACATAACTTTATGAGCCAGTTTTGGAAGATAAAATCAAGTTAAATCATTTCCCATTATTGAAACTACTTCACAAACACAACAGCCACAAAGTATGGTTAATTTTCAGAGAGGTAAATTGGGTGAAGCAGTTTATTTTGGTTAGTTTGCCATGAAATCATTCTTACATACCCTTAACAGACTTGACTAAAATGTAGCCTATGTTGGCCTAATTTCTGTTGGTAGCCAGAAGTGTGAAAGTTTTCAAATAATGCTCGAAGTACACTTAAAAAAATATTCTACTGTACAGCAGTGGTTGACTGTTAAAATGTAAAGATATTTTTCAACTTTATGCCTCTCTTTCATACTACATTTTAAGTAACATTTTTATTAATAATTTAAAAGGGCTTGGTATGGAACTGTCAAGACCTTAGTTAGTTTCAAGAATTAGTACAATTCTATGAAACAGAGACCTCTTCTTTAATAAGATACTGTATAATATACAATATAGCAATAATGTTTCTTTAAATATCTATCTGTCTTCAGTCTACATTTGGTGAGGGTTGAAATGTGATAAAATCTTAATAAAATTGAGAAGAAAGGGTTCTTTTTCATTCAATGTTCTGTAAATGCATTTTAAGGATTGATTGCTTGATAGATTTATACATACTGTATTAAACATTCACAAGGGATGTCATCTGCTGGAACAAACAGAATACATTGGGCTGATTAGGCCTCTCGGCTAGGACATTGTTTATGTCCCAGGTGGGATACTATTGCTATACACTTAAGCGAAATTGCTCCAGTACAATGTCCTACTGTACAATTTTTTGGAATTTGTATTAGAAAAAGAACATGATAAAAATAAGAACATCATTGTATCTCTTTGAGTGTTGAAAATGAACTTCCCACTAAAATTATTCCCTTTTCTAGTTTTAAATCAGCTATTCATATTAAATAGTAATTGTTTAAATAATCAATGTAAGCCTTTTACAATTTTCCTTTTTTGACTCCACAGAAGCTCGAACACTTCTGTTCCAATCAGATCATAGTTAATTAGAAAAAAATATATAGTCCTAAAGGGCATTTAACATCAATATTGTGATAAATGTATCTAAAAAAAATAAACTACCTGAAAGAAAATCACAAAATTATGTCCATTTTAACACTGCAATTATTGTCTGGATTTCATGAGGTTATTAAATGAACATATTAAGTTTATCTGTCATGCTTGTGTGGATTCGGATTTTTTTCTTAAGACTATTAAAAATAAATTGAAATGTTTACGTAGTAACCCTAGGCAGAGCTGTACATATTTTCATGAGCATGATTTGGAATGAATATTTTCTGTTTTGTCAAGTTCTACAGTACGTCATTACAAGAAACTTGAGAGATTCCACCCTCTGGGCTCAAGAGTAAACCTTGTTTAATAGCAGCCAGTCCCCTGTAAAGCGAGCACTATATATAACTTGTCAGTATGTTTCCTACTTCATAACATATAACTTAATCCCTTGTGGGTAGATTCTGCTAAGCAAAACCAGACCAGCCAGTTAGTTTTGTGTGTAACACAACATACAACATTTGTATTTCAATTTTTAAGGTATAGCCAAGAATAGCATAGAGAATACTTTTCAGTATGTTCCTATTTGAAATAAACAGCAGAGGGATAATCTGAATTCTTAAAGTTTAGGTCAAGAGTACCCTGAGACATATCACCCCATGTCCCTTCAACATGAGCTGTGGGATTCAACAGAGACTCTTAATGGCTCTGAATTGAACTGAAATTCTATTCTAAAAAATAATCTTATCATCTTCATGATTACTGCATTAATTTGTAACTGAACACATTCAGTTATATGTGATTTATTTCACATATTGCTGTATTTCCAATTTCTGCAATTAATTTGGTACAGTATACAATAATCAATGTGACCAAGTGACTCTGGAAAATGAGATTCATTATAAAAGGACATAGCTTTAGGCAAATGTGTGGACAGAAGCTGACATCTGTTATCTGGAGCTCTTTGGACATAGTTTGTAAAGCATCCATTTAAAGCAACAGATGATACAAAAACTATTTGCAATTGTCTGAAAGCACAGAAAATTCCTCAGTAATTACTCTGTATTTGGTAACAAAAGACCAGAAGATAGACTATTATTTTAAAATGATTTTGTAGTTGAGTATGATTTACAGTGACTGGGTGATGTTCTTGGGGAAAAAATCAGTAGTGTAATCTATAAAAAATATTGTGATACTTTATTGCTAAAAATAACCTTTAAGATAGGTCTTGCATTTTATGCCTTCAAAAAACTTAGACTTTAGAGTTTTGCTCCATTTGCAAATACCTGGAGAGTACACACAGACATCCCATATAAGTGAGCACCTCAAACACATTACAGATGTCCAGTTTCACTATAATTATCAACCTTAATATATTGTAGTGCTTTCTGGGTCACGTGGGTATGTGCCCTCGCCGCTCCTGCCTCAGGTCGGCCCTCCACCACTGGGTCTCGAACCCAGACCTCTGGCGTTACTCAACAGGGAACCACCCAGTTGAGCTAAAGGGAGATCTCCACTCAGTGCGACCTGAGGCAGGAGCAGCAGGGGCGCATACCCACGTGAACCCCGAAAGCATTACAATATGAATCTGTCCTTACAGGGTTTCTGTTTTGATGCATACAGTACGTTTTCCATTTGAATGTGCCTGGGATCTGTAGAAAATAAACGTTTTAAAAATTGCAAAGGCTTAAGCTAGCAGCACATTATTGATAACTTTTCAGCTTCTACTTGTACCTTCTGTAGTAGTGCAGTTCACAAACTTTAATTAAAAAAAAAAATACTAAATTATTTTGAGTCAGCTACTGCCAAAAATATTGAAAAGGAATGCTATGAACTTAATAAAGCTTACCAAAAAATCTTAGTATGTGTATTGTATTTAATGATGCAGGGCCTGAGTCCAGAGACATACAACATTAAATATTTTACCCAGAAAGTCACCTGGTTTCCTGGGTAACTGCATTACAGTGTGTCTACATCATGAGCCATGTAGCTAAAAACAATAGTCAAATCAGACTCCTAGTGTGCCTGCCATAGATATTTATTGCGGTAATAAGATATGTGATCATAAATGACCTTTTATTGATGTTAGTTATTAATACCTCTTATTTCTTTTTATAGAATTATTGTAATTATCTGCTTTTTGCTTATTACGTCATGCCTTTTGTTTGAATTAATGGATTTTTGTAGCAAAGTTGTTTGACTATCTAATATCGAAATAAGATATTTTAATTAAAATTGAGATGTAATTGGCTATAATTAAGGCATGTTTTCTCTAGACTTTTAACAGCTTCCAGACTCTTTTTCTGTGACAGCTACAATGGCATTTATAAATATTACATAACCAGCAGAACCTTGTAATATCCAAAACTTTAGGGGTCCTGTAAGAACACGTACCCTGAGGTACTAACGAGGATATGCTAATGGTCTAATGTGCAAAGATGCCATGCAAAGTGCTCAGCTCCTGTGCATGTGACTTTGAGCAACCTTTACACCTGGCACTGGTGCTATATGTTATGTTCTGTCTAATAAGCTTTCAGCATGAATTGCAAAGTGCAGTCCAGTGCACAGTGACAATTAAAGTGTCAAAACGCTCAGTGACAGGTGTTAGTGTGAGAGTGAAGTTTGACCAAAGAAAGGAAGGATGAATGTCTCATCCAACTGCAGATTTAGACTTCATGTTGTGACTGTTTCTCTACTGCAAGCTGAGCTAATTTGTTTTTAATTATTATAAAATTACATCTGCATTTTGCTCCTATTTTGTTTCCATGAAAACTTTAACACCCAGTACACAAGTACACACCCTACGCATGCTGAACATCTATTGTATGTTCTAGCTTGATATTAATAATAATAATAATAATAATAATAATAATAATAATAATAATAATAATAATTGCTTACACTTATATAGCGCTTTTCTGGACACTCCACTCAAAGCGCTTTACAGGTAATGGGGACTCCCCTCCACCACCACCAATGTGCAGCATCCACCTGGAGTATACCAATATTAGTTGGTATACTGTAGTTATTTCCATGTTAGCTCTACTGCTTTAACTTTCTCCCAGCCTGTGATGCCACAGCTGCAATATAGGAGGTGTTTATTTTGAAAGAAAGCTTACATCAGCTCTGTATCATTGTACATGTATACTGTATACTATCTATTCAGAAAAGTAGTAAAATGATTTTTGCATTAGCACATATTTTTCACGATCCTGAAAAACTCCACATGCACTTACAATTATTTTATCTTTGTGTGCCAATATAGTTTTATGTATTTTATACAGAGCAATGGGTTTTGTATGTTCCCATGTGTTCATGTGGGTTTCTGCCAGGGGATCCAGTTTACTCCCATCTTTCAAACACATGCTGGCTAGATTAAATGATGGGTCAAAATTGTCCTTGTGCTGTAGTTCTGCAAGACTGCCATCCTGTTTAGGGTTTCGTTCCACCTTGAATCATGTCCAGAATTACAGTGACTCTAGTTTCATCCATTATGCTTACCAAGAACAATCTGATTTCTGGATGTTAATAATAATATATATATATATTGCTTACATGCACTGTATATATTTATTCACAGTGCAAATAAAAGGTGAAGTTTAAGAGTGTTTTTAACTTGTGATAAAATTGTATGGAACGAATCATGCTTATCTTGTTTTAAAATCTAATTTGACTGAATGGAAAGGATAGTGGATCACAGAATGTTACTGATATCCAAAGCTCCTGAGTTACATTTCTGCTGCCATTAAAAGATCTTAAATATCACTTATACTACTACTGTTTGATATAAGACCATAAGAACAATTAATGAAAACAATTTTTCAATGTAGTCCACTTCATCCTTAAAATTAGCTGGATAGTATAGATTAGTGTGTTTTTAATAAAATAAACAATGTGAGCACTTAAGAATGGAAGTGTATCTTCATTTTAGTTGACAATTTCTTACAAAACATTGGGTTCAATATTTTCAGCTACCACAGAAACATCATTTAAGAGATGCAGGGATTGATATATCATATACTGTATACAGTATATTGAGAGCCATTAAAAGCACAACAAAGTACTGAAACCAATGAGTTCAAACAAAAGTTCCTCAGGAAAACTAAAAACTTAATTTATTGTGAGGTTTTCAATTATCTTTAATTTAATCACAGTTTAATGCAGTTTAAAACACCTCCTGTATAAACCTGAGTATTATTCATTTTGTACATCTAAAAAATGATTAACTTCTTTTTCATTTATTGAATGTTTCTGAAATTAGGAGTCCTCATTATATCCTGTGTATCTTGTAATCCCTCCCTATGCATAGAAAATAACAAGCCTACTGTATATCCAAAAATGAGCCACGAACAGTTTCTTGTACATTGGTTGAGTGAAGTTTTTATTTTCTTCCCAAGTAATCCATGGGAGAATGTTCTGATGCTGCGCATATAAATAAAATAAAAAGAAAAGTTAATTTCTAGGGCAATTCTGTTGATGTTTTTTTTTGTCAAGATATGATTCAATATATATCTCCTGTTGAAATACACTGCTTCAGATGTGATACAGCATGTATATGATGATGAAAAAGGACCTAAATAAGAAATATATAAGATACCGACAAAAGATCGAATTTCTGCAATGGATGATGAATAGCAAACCTAATGTGTATAAATTAAAGTCTCGCTGGATTGCAAAAGAAAACACTTCATAGCTAGAATTAACAAAATTTGAAATGGGATGATATAGATTTCTGTAATCGAAAATCTCAAAATGATAACCCAGGACTTTTTCCTTGGCAATGCATGCACAGTAAGAGTGGCCAGTTGCCACCCTTGGTGGTGGTGGGAGGGGGGAGTGAAGCTAGTCTCTGCCATCATGGCTGTCAGATAAAGCCACAGGCCACTTAGTTTGAAAGACAAGCAGCTGTGTGAACCTGCAGCTGCTCCAGGCTTTGCCCTCCCTGCTAGGGAAGGAACCACGTGAATGTCATTCCGCTGAAGTGTGACTGGTCTTTGACATTTCTAATTGCATTTGTCTTTCCAGATAGTTCATTTTCAAAGTCTTATCTCTATAGGAAAACTCTACTGTTCCGTATGAATTTTAAAAACAGTTGGAGCAACAAAACCAAAAGATTTTAAGCTGTACGAATACTTGTCTGTCATCTTACTGACTCAAACATTTTCAAACTGCCTTGTTGAAATGACCTGTCATGTAGCACATTTATAATATCACATTGAAAAGTTCTGTTTTTGTTAGTATCACTGGATGCCCCCTAGGCTCCACCTTTTAAGAAGGTTGAAATTTGTTTGATGGAAATAAATGTGACCACAGGAGTTAAGCATTGACTACAGCATTAAAACATGAAACTTTACCAGTAGGAAGAAATTCTCTTTCTGTTTAAATTTTCTTATGACATCTAAAAAGTAAGGTGGTTTGTTTATTCAATTCGACTTTTTATTCAACATTCTTTATAGTAATTGTTTTTTCCTAATATCCTAAGCTGTCACCCCATCACATTCAAAGTTTTTGAAAGTTAAATAAATATACTGCAGACACATAAGAAATATTTTAACTTTGGTTCATTTTGGTTGTTAATGTTGGAAATGAATGAAACATTTGTTAATAAAATCAGATTTTTTAAATGTAAAATATAGAATTAATCAGTCCTAGCATTAATTTTTATGTTGATTATAAAGGCAAAAATGCAGTGTTACTGACATAAAATCTACAACCACAACTGTTTGTTAATGGATTACTGTGTAATCTGTTGAATGTTTTAAAATTGAAAAAAAAAATAATGGAACAACAACTGAAAATGTCTACTTCTAGAATTACTTAATCAGATCAACTTAAAATCTTGTCAAGCGTATTTCACCATGACAGACCTGAAAGGTATAATGGAAAATAAATATGTAAAATTACCTCAATGTGGGGCTATGTAAATACAGCATTCTTAATTGCTACACCTAAATAGTATGCACTAATCTGAAATTACTGTCACTGAAAGCAAAAACAGTGTAATTCACATTACACTAGAATCTACTATACATTATATACAGGTATAGTGACAAGTGATGTAGGATTCAATTTGCATTGCGTTACCATGTACAGTATTTTTTAAATTTGGCATCATATGGAAGGTAGTGGCTGTCTAAATTATAATTTTACATAAATCATGCAAAATTAAAATTAAAAAATGGGTCACAGGGGAGCCAGGACCTATTCCAGCTGAACCCAAGACTCCAGTACTGTGACAGGAATGTGACAGAAATGCTAACTACTGTGTCAACAAGTCTTTGTTACCTTGCTGCCAATTAAAATAAAATAAAAAATCTGTTATTTCAAAGCAGATTCATTTTAGGTGCCATTTTCAGCGCTCTGGACTTGTAGCAGGAAGGTTGTGGGTTCAAATTCCAAAAGTGGCAGTGCTGTTGTACCCTTAACCATAGAGCTTTATGCAGATTAAGTAAATGTGCCCAACTATATAAATGGGTAGAATTGTAAGTCTCTTTGGATAAAAGCATCAACCAGATAAATAAATAAAAATGATTAGTTTTAAAACAGTTGAGATTAAATATAGGTTAATAGAAAATATATTTATTATAAAGGTTAATATACAAGCCTAAGCATTTAAATGTTGGTGTTGTATAAGAGCTGAATTGATTAGCAACTTCAGTCTTTGTTACTTGGCCACAGTTATCATGGATTGAGTGAAAGACCAGGTGGTTGTTTTCACACATGATACCAGTTGTTCTCTGATTTATTGTTCGGGGAAGCTTTATTTGAGCAGTCACATGACAATGAATTGAAGTGGCAGAAACCTGTGTTAATAAATGCCACCCAGAAAACAAATAATGTAAAAAATGATCATTTCTTTCTCATTGTTCAAGGTGGTCACTTTTCAGGTGAAAGCCCTAGTGCTTGAGTAATTCTATTTCTCTGTATGATGGGCTGCACAAAAGATGGCCTTTAGCTATTGACATTCAGAAGACATTTGTTGTTCTGGTGGTAACCTTTGCAGAACTTTCCATATGGTGTATTTTAACGAACACCAACATCTGTTAGTACAAAACCGGTTTGAGTCTGATAGCAAAATCAACCGTGGTTGACTCATGATGTAAGCAACTCTTCTTAGCAGTGAGGACAATGAAGTACTGAGATTAACTTGTGAAATCCCTTCCAGCATGACCTAAAACATGACGAAAGAGTATCTTGGCCTTGTATGGACTACAGTAAACCTTAAAACTCCAATATTAGTGAAACATTTTTAAAAATATAAAAGGAAAACAACATTCTGTCTATGAAGCTGTAATTAAAATCCTGTTTTTTATTTACTTTATGGTGTTAATTACTTTTCTGCTCTACTATTGCCATTACAACAACCTGACATTTCTTGTTGTTGTGTTTTTGCATTGCTATCCAGTTATCCAACAGAATGATATACTCTGTGTCTTCTCAGAGGGGCTGCAGTGTTATGAGCCCTGCCTTTGATATCACTCTAACAGGTGTCAGCTGTCTAAGGAGCTGCCTTTGGGAGCTCAAATGTAGATTAAGGTTTGCCATGTCTTCTGTTTCCCTCAGATTAAAACACCTAATCCTACGTGTTGACAAGTGGGGCTGTCTAGTGGCTGTCTGTAGTGCATGTATATTGGTGGTGTTGTCTACCTTTACTGACAGATGCTGTGCTGACCCCTTCGGCACAATCATTGCACTTAAAATTGATTTTTTTAAAATAATGCTATGTGGTATATAATAAACTAGGCTCCATTTAAAATGCTGATTTTATTTAAATATCATATTAATATGTTGTATTATGGTTTATTATATTTGTCAGATACTGAATATTGTACATTATTTGTTAGATTTGTGAATATTTTTGTGTTTGTACACCTAATATGCCTTTTTTTCTAAGATATTTAAAATCTTATGATTAAAAAAAATATATGTTTTTCAGATTCCCATTCTCGGTACTTGAACTTCAATTCAGTAAACCGAAAATAAAAATTCCATGTGCAAGAACTGACTGACAAGAGCTGATATAAGATATAAAGGAATACATACAGTTACAATATATCTGGTATAATACCACCTGTTTGAATCATTCACTTAGCTTCAATTTTCCTTCAGAGCTTGAATGCTGTATCATAAATTACTACATTCTTGCTGGCAGCTAAACAATTGTGTATCTGTGATGGTCTTTTGTGCTCATACAATTTGTCAGTGTTTTTAACTTAAGAAAAAAGTTAATTATTTTCATTTTTTATTTGAATACAACAGTTATCTGATTTAATATTAATTGAAGCCAAAATTTCAATTTTTGCTTGTGAAGAAGAGATATTCAAAAATGTTTTACAAAAGGTACAGTACAAGATCTAATATGCTGGCACTTACTTCAGTATACTGAGCTAGTGTGAAGAGGATTTGAATTAATTTTCTTGATTCACTTTCGTGTTTTCAGGGGATTTAGTTCACTAGTTCAATTGTGCACACACTGAAATAATGTAGTGAATTCAGTTTTAGTTCACTTGTGCACACACTGAAATAATGAAATTAATTCAGTTTCTTTTAGACAAAGTATTTATCTGATTTTTAAAAGTTAGAAATACATTTGGTGCATGTTTTCTTCTTTGCCACTGCATCGCTTATAGCTTCTTGAAAAACTTTTATTTTTCTGTCCTTGAGAACAAATTGCATACACTTTTTTGTTTAGTGCAATTTATCAAGGGCTGTGTGAATTTTGCTGCCTGGCAATATTTGTAAAAGTGTTTCTATTTTATTTTCCATGAATTCATTTGATTCTACTTGATATAGCTGTTTAACGCATTTGTTATAATACCAGGAAAATTATTTTCTGATGTCACATAATGCAGTCTTTCATTTTGTTTTTAAACCAAAATACTGTATATGCCATCAGTTGGTGAACAGACTGACACCATATCTTTTAGTGCTCTTAGGCAATCTTTGATATTCACACTGTTTTTTAAACCAACAAATCCACACTTGAAAAAGTGTGAAAAAAGACTCCAATGGGAAAAGGCCACAAGATGTTTGAAAATGATTTTAATATTGTCCCAAGTGTTTTTCTTCTTTCCATTGTTAAAAAAAAAATTTGGGTGTTAAGTTCCTGAATTGTCCTGGCATTGTGGTATATCTAATTTAGATTTTTCAAGATTATTGTATTTTATAATGAAGCAATAATTGTGCAGTTACAAAGACTCAGACTTTGCATCTTGCAAATTTTTAATTTGAAAGAGTACTATACTGTAGTATAAACAATACGATGCTTTATCATAATTATATACTGTAGTTGTTGATTTTATATTGAACTTTGAAAATACTATTTGAGCCTCAAAAGGAGAGGCCTGAAGCACTGAGACAATTTAAAAACTTGATAATAATCCATACAAGTACCCCTGTCCTGTTATAACATTTCAAAATAGTTAAGCACTGCATTTAGTTATCAGTGAGTATTAGAAATGTAACATCTGAAACAAAATACTGTATACCTCTAGTCAAATCTGACATTGGCTGGACAAGGAAAAAAGCTCACATACTGTAATAACTTGGCCTTGGTTGGACAGGGGACTGAATATGAATTGAATTGAAACTTAGCTCATGATCTCTCTATCTCTAATTGGAGTCTACACGTTTGCTTTCAAGGGACCATGGCTTGGAATGCTGTTTAAGAAACAAAACATGGATATGTGCTTGGCTGGAAAACGGGGTTAGGCTCTTGTTCTCCTAAGTGTACTCCAACACAAGGTCAAAGGGATATGAAGCAAAATGAACTGAAGAAATGAATTGCATTGTCTACAGTGCAAACATAGTTCAATAGTGTGTGCATTACAGATTCATTGTTCAATCTGTGATGGATCCAAGATTAAGTATGGTTAAGTATGGTTAAATCCCAGTTGCATACCTTATTTCACTATTGCAGAATATTTTTTACTTCATAATTGTTTTGATTAAGTACTGTATGTATTTGTGTATGTGTATTAATTTATCTGCAGAGGACAGACAGGTCATATTTTATCTGTAACAAAGTAGTGCAATATATCATATAACTTTTTTTGTATTTTAGTTTATCAAATTGTCAGTTGTAACTAGCGTTGAGAACTGCTAATTGTTGCATGAGAAAGGGTGTTATCTTTTTCTCAATTGCCTGTGCATTAAGCCATTCATTTGTTGATATCCTGCAAGGTCCACATGTACTGTACCATGGTGCATGCACAGGCACCTGTGAAGTCTTAGGAATCATTGTTGCAAATCTGGCTGACCAATCCCAACTAAATACCACTGGCACTTGTCCTGGTCTAACTTTACGATTAGATACTCAAACTTTTAACATGACGATATTGAACCAGAGAAAATGAACTGAATACAGCTTGTCTTACAGAAAATGTAAGATGCATATTCATTTATCACCAAAAAGTATACTGCAGAATAACAAGTAAACAAGTATTTTTTAATACATATTTCTGTCTACCATAACCAGCAGCAACTGATCCCCTGCTTTGTTAACTTGTTGGCACTATTAACTCAAACAGAATTCTATATTAAAAAGTGATATTGCATTGTTTATGTTGTACTCAATTCCCATGTCTGTTGAAACCTTTAAAAATATAACCCCAAGTGCTATGTTTTGCTTGGCCTTTGGGACGTACAAAATTTGAAAGACATTTAATACATTATTTGGTTGATTCCCAGATTTATGAAGTTTAATGAATGCAGCACGCCACTGAGAAAAGGCAGATGTGAATGTCGGAGTAAAGGCAGTTTTGGTTATAAAGATCAGTACAGCGTACATGCATTTTCCTTCTGATTTATTTAACCACTGATAATATGAGAATATAACGTTCCATAAGCCTCTTCAGTGAACTAGAAACTGAATATACATTATTCATATTTAAATCTGGAGGTTTTCTCTTTTTTTCATGATTTTTTCTTGTGATTAAATACTTCAATATACTGTATGTTTATTTGCAATTAGTTAAACTTTATTTACAGTTTCTTGGTATATGCTGTTATTTGTTAAAGATTAATACAACACTGCAATGACTTGAAATTAAGATAATACATAAAAGAGACTTAGTTTTAAATTTTATACAGCTGGCTAACACTATACGTTCTCATGTTTGCCCAATGCTGACCTCCTGCACAGCAGGGATCAATATCACTGTTCTGATGCACTATTCTGGGTGACCATTCGAGTTCTGCCTCAGTAGAAAACTAGTTATTCAGACAACGCTAGAAGACTGTCCTGTTTATCCAAATCATAGTAAAGTGAACTTTGAAGTCAGTCACTCGAAATTATATTTCACATCTACTGTATAAGTTATGGTCTGTTTTAGACTGCTTAACACAATATACATTACAGTATGTGTCAGCAAAGACAGGACATACAGCACAACATCTAAACTAAAGACAACATTTTGTTTTAAGATCATGTTAGTTGATAGATTCAAATATCTTTGTCTTTTGATAATCAGTTATAAACATTTGTTTTATTTTCTTAGCAATGTCCTCTTTAAAAAAGATCTTGCAACAAACCAGGTAATATTATATAAAATTACCAATAATTACACAGTTGTACAACTCCTCATTGTCACCCATATGTTTTACCTTAAAGGTAGATTTACAATATTCATCTACATGGACAACCCATGCCTGCAAAGTAGTTCAGTATATTGTGCATACAGTTGTTCTGGTTTTTATTCATTCCTAGAAAAATATATACTTCATGATTGGTGATGTTCTTGGGTACTTGGATAAAAACATACAGTCCAATGTGAGTGGCTTAATTTATGTAATGCTAATTTGAACTTTAGCAAAATATATTAAAATGATATACTGTCAATGTTATTATATCATTTTATATTTTTAATGTACTGTACTATGTTATTCTTTTCCAGGGGATGAGGTCAGAAAGCTCAAAACATTAAGCAGGTTTGTCTCTGCACATAATCACTTTATTGATTTTTTATTTCTGTTGCAGCAATAAGGCATTTATTTGTTTCTACATAAAAAAATAGTTTTATCTATAACTCACATCACTACTAGTTTCACCTACATATGTTAGAACTAACTTAGAATTGATAATTGATAATTTTTCTTATTATGAAAAAAGGAAACTGGCACTAATCTGTTTTGCAGAGTAGAGTATATTTTAAACTAAGCAATAATTCTTTCTTGGTTAAACTAAGCTCCTGGCACTTGATCACTAATGGGGTATTTAACTCATGTGACATTTATGATACTGTTACAGCAAATCTTGAGGGTACATAAGGGGAAATATTCATATCTACACATTAACTGCTACTGTAGAATCCATTAACATGGCATAAATTTCATTTTTGCTATGCACACATGAATGGAACAGTTTTCATTCACTACACATGGTTTGATACATACTGTAGACAAAATAATTATATTGAGTGATATCTTTAAACATTATTTTTTAACATTTTTACTTCAAAAGCATCTTCTGATACTGAGCATCAAAAACACTATTTTATGCTGGTATGATTTTAGTAAAATAAAATCCTCATGCCATTGATATTTTGGAGCTTAATCTTAGGTGGACTCACCAGAAAGTGACGTTCTCTTTAGAGGAAAAGAGGAGAGGTAAAATCATCTTTAGAGAAGATTTGAGTTGACCACCCTGATGCATGTTAGCAAGGGTAGCACAGCCATGCAGAATATGCTAATAGGTGTGTTCAACAGATCAGTTACTACCTAAGATTACTAATAAAGATGGCGATCTGAATACACAGTTCTACACTGATGACATCTTGGTCCTCACTTGCTGTCCTTGCTGTGGACTCATCCTGCGATTACAATATTGCAGCAGGACAATGCATGTCTTCATGCTGCTTATGCAACAAGACTTCCTTACAAAATGACAATGTGACAGTTTTTAGCAGGTTTGCACATTTTGAGATGATCTAGAATGACATGTGGCATCTACAGCAGGGCTCAGAGACCTGTGAAATGGCATATGCTTATGCAGGCTCTATGAGAGGAATGGGACTGAATCCTGCAAGAAAGCGAATGTGCAGTTTGTATGGCTATTAGTCTGTGACTTTTACAGTTCCTGTTGATCAACCCTGTTCATAACAAATGTAAATCAGCAGTTTTTTTTTTTTACCTTTTTCAAGTTGGTTGATAAAATGTCAGTGTATGTCAAAACATTATAAAAAACATTATTTTCCTGATAGTGACTTTGAGAATTTTTTGCCGTTATGTAAAGTGATGTTCCTTTTTGTTGCTCGGTATACATACTTTGTAAATGTTTACTTGAACAAATTTAGATTATTTTATGGATGAAACCTCTGTAATATCAGAACATTTCTTGAAGTAAAATGTCATACCAAATATACTCTTTTGGAAATCTTGCCTAACAGCTTCTTTATGTTTACAACACACAATGTATACAAAAATATAACAGGGATAATGGCAGTATGGTTCAAAAGAGAGATCAAGGGTATTTGTAATGAAAGCCATGAAAAGGTAATAAGGCATAACAGCCCTTGCTCTTGATATGTACTGTATATGAAGACAAAATTACTGCCCTTTGTCCAAACAGTGTGTTAAATTATCTTGCAGTGTTACTGGAAATGTCACTGCAATAAAACAATCATTATTCTGAGTCCTAGAATTCTGTTCCAGGATTGATTATGATACAAATGGTGATGCTCATGACAATGGTTGGGACTAATTTTTTTTAAAGCATTTCAAATACATATTGATATGAAACTAAAAATCATACTCAGAGCAGCTCCAAAAACTTTACATTAAGAAAAAGAACAACAACATTTCTAAATTACACACCTTTGATTTAAATGCTACCTTTACCTACTATATATACAGTATCCTAACATTTTGTTTTTCATTTTCCATTAGATATACATTATCCATATAGATATAAATGATGTGTCAAGATAATCAAACTAAGCTGTTTTCATAAGTATTTGCTTCAATAAATCCTTAGTATGATTAAAATGGACATTTAGAATGAAAGAGAAGGTGAAAAAATATGTAAAGTATATCACATGCTATAAAATTGGAATATATATACATTTCTAACCATTAAAGGTTTAAGCTTATTAGTCTTCAATCTAAAGCTAACAAAAGAGGTTGAAACTAGATCATAAGCCTAGACAAAAACGAGAAATAATTTACCTCTTATTGCAACACTCTTGCGAGCACCTACTGTAGACTTAAAGATGAAGTGTACTCTGGTTTATGTGTTACTGTTGATTCTGATGATGGCAAAGGGGTTGAGTTTGTCAATGCCTTGGAGAATTTAGATTTCTTGAATCCCATGGTCCCATGAATCCTCTTTATTTCATACTACATTCAGTTATGTTAGTCTGTTAGTGTAAGACACTCCCTTAAGTCCTACAATGTACCTAGTTGCTCTTTGGACTAATTACAGAGGAGCTATATCTTGTCTTCATGTGGTGACAACAATTGTAGCTAATTTAAAAAAATGAGGTCTTTGTAATGGGACGCCAGAAACTGGACCAGTTTTTGTGGTATCAGTTTGCAATTATTTGCGTTAAAAAATAATGCCCATAATACTGCGACACCGGACCTGATATATCATAAGGGCTCGAATTCCCAAGAATATCACATATTGACAAGAAGCTGCTGTTATTGAGTATTGTTAATTGTATTCATGTTTCTTATAATTCCATGGGAATCAGTTCCAAACTCTATAGGATACACTGGCAACAGTGGTTATCTCTGTCAAAACAGTTGCTTTCCCTGTTGTACAAACAGATAAACAATAATATAATATGCTTACTTACAATTTGCATATGATGGCCTCTGTTCTGTTGTAAGCA
Source organism: Lepisosteus platostomus (assembly GCF_059453375.1). Classification (NCBI taxonomy): domain Eukaryota; kingdom Metazoa; phylum Chordata; class Actinopteri; order Semionotiformes; family Lepisosteidae; genus Lepisosteus; species Lepisosteus platostomus. Next base: position 38,847,569 of record NC_142621.1, read on the forward strand.
GCTTCAAAGACACTATAATAATTCCTCTTTTCCTAAGAATAGGTTTCTAATTTTAATACCTCCTTGTATATTTTTCCAGTATTAGTCATTCAAAGAATATTACAGTAGTAAAAAGAAAAAAATATGGAAAATGAGCAAAACCGTAGTCTATCTTGCCTAGATCTGTAATAGGAAATGTTGGCTGTCAGGAAAAGGAATGACTGTCTTAAATCCTATCAATTCAGGAAGTCATTACAACATAACTCCCCCCCTGGGGTTGTGGAAACACATGGAAATATTTTAATTTCTAGTAGAGATATTTAAAATGCAGAGCTTTCTTGGTTTATACAGTATAATGCTGAAGTTCAAGGGTAAATTATTGAATGATTATTATCCTTAAGAATGCAATGACTGATTACAGACCAGGGATTCAATGGTGGCAAATACAACATAGACACTTTCAACTTTTAAAGAAGACTAAAAATAGTTTTAATGTCTTGTTGTCCTATACATACTGTTTTCTCTCTGATATGAATCTTAAAATTTTACCATTGACATTAATAATTATACTTTTTTTCATTGGTATACATCCTCTGCAAGAGTGCATTCTTCACACAGTGTCCTAACATCCTAAGCAATTTAATGTTATATTTTATAGAAAAAGACCCAATATTGCAAAACAATATATCAGGGTAATCTTTTTTTCAACTCCAGTTGTATCTATTAAACCCTGTAGTGCTTTAATCAAATTTTGCCTCTTCAGATAAAGAACATAAGAACATGTTCTGCATTTTAATTTTAAAAAATCATAAAGAAAAAATGGCATTGACACCTTTTCCTTACATATCATATAGAAACAATTTATGTATCAGTAGCTTTTAATTAGTAAGGGATTAAGCAGTAGGATTTGAAGACAAAAAAATAATATTAGCATGTTTCAACAAAGGTTTTCATGTAACATGCCTTTATTTTACTCTTTATACATTAACAAGACTTCATGGTGCTTGTGGTTTCAGGATATCACTTAGGAAGATGTTTTAGTTTAAACACTTCTCAGGAAGTGACCAATGAAAATAGATAGATAAGACTTTATTGATTCCGAAGGGAAATTGAGGTGTAAATAAATGTTACAAATGTTAATTAATGTTATGAAAATATAGTGATGTTCTATATAATCCTGTATTGTTGTTTTCTTGCTATTTCATCTTTAAAGGAACAAACAAAACAAGTTTTAAACTACTCAAGCAACACTTACACAAAAACAACAATAAGTCCTGTTTTCAGAATAATATAAAAACTAGACTGAAGCAAATTGTAAGTGGGTACAGTATATAATTAATCAGATATTATTAAGTGATCTCATTGTTATTTTTTAAACTACAGCTTTTGAATAAGAAGAAGCATATAAAATAATTATTGTTTTAGGGCTGTTTTGTATAACATAAAGCACTAATTACTGTACACGGATTTACTATGTTAATGCCTCTTTTCTTTTTAACCAATATAATCCTATGTAAGGACAAGTAATAGTTATGGTGTAAGGGTTAAAAGATTGCCATTCGGAATCATTTTATTGATTGACAGATTATATCTTGCCTTTTGTGATTTTATCAATAATGAGGTTGTCTTTAGCTCAGATAAATAAAGACTTGATATACGGAAGAGTATGAGTTCCTGATATCACATTTACTTATAAAATGGCATAACAGGGTAATGCAAATAGTTAAGAAACAGTTTTCATTAAAACTATTATATTTATTTAGCCCCTACTACTTCTGCACTGTGGCCTGTGCTCAATATGTTCCTGTCATCAGCTGCATGCCTTTAATCAGTGGCATATGCTTCCAATTGAAATTAACAAGTGGTTCAAACATTTTCTTTTTTTGTACGTGGTATACTTTTGCACTTGTAAAATCTGAAATGAATTCTTCTTCATATGAAACACATGAAATAGCTAGAAATACAGGCCTAGATGTTACTGTAATGATTTCACTTTGCATGCAGTCCTATTTATCTTCATCCCCCTAACTAATGACCTGTCGACTTCCATTCCAAAAAAGGGATTGAGTACACCTACAAAATGCATAATTGACTTCACATTAGGTTGTTACTCATCTGTTTATTATGTTGGTATGGTGCACTGTACATGGCTTTCTCTCTACTGTGTGATTTTGATGCATTTCAGAGGTTAGCTATTTTCTATGCACTGATTGGTGAACACATATAATATATTAACCTTCTAAGGACTAATATATAGTAGTATACCTGATTATTGTAATTGTAGATGTGAGTGGTTTGTACAGTAGTTGTTTAAACTTAAACAAAGGTATAGTACACTGCACAGTTTTACATGGTTTATGACCACTGCGTACTTGGTCTTTCAGTTTTATTTAAAACGTTTCCTTATTGGGATGCACAGTGATAAATTCACTGCTAGTATCTTATGGTATTATTTGTATAATAATGAGTATACTGTATGTTAATGTGAATGTGTGTATAAGTTAAAGTATGGTGGTAGAAATTATTTCTAATCAAGCAAACCTGCCCTTCTGAATAAAACCCATGATTTAAGATTAATGTTGGATTATATAAAGTTAATTTTATCATTTTTAAACAATAATCTGATGAAAATGTTTAAAAATTGTGTGTGGTATAGGTTATATGATTATCCCAGGTATCCCTACGTAAGAGATCAGTAGTTGGTACACTGTAGCTGACAATTTTACAGATACAAGCATGGAAACAGTAGACTGGCAGACATGTTGAATATCAATTACAGGAAAGTTTCTCAACCTCCATTTAACCTAAAACCAACTGCAAAATCTCAATTTTTAGTAGTCAGTGTTGATTTAAATCAAGTAATGGAGCAACGACTTGACTTGGGGCTAAAATCTAATGATAGATCAGAACTGGGCATGATGTGTATCATAGACTGAACTGGTGAGTTCTGAGTGGCTCTTACCACCTGCATTAAAGTACACATATCATTTTGAAATATTCTGAGAGCAAAAGCAAAATCTAAAAAGTGCTTCTGTAATCTTCAAAACAGGGACTCGTTGCTTGCCATTAATCTGGGGACTGTACAGACAATACAGTGTACACTGGTGCAGTTGATAAATTCTTTTATAAATTGCTGTTGTGCAGACATATTATAAATATAAAACATTATAAAACATTTAAGGAGTTCCATCACAGTATACTGATCCTAATGTATGTAACTCATATTTGACGAACTTTCAAGGTACTTTATTATGAAAGATGTCTTAGTTATCTCTAGAAAAGACTCTCTCAGGTGGTTGTATATTTAAAAGATGTTTTTCATAAACCTAATGAAAACCCAGCCATGAAATTATAATCTTTCATTAATTTGACTCCCCAAAGGAATATTGTTTCCTGTGCTGTAAATTATTTTTACTCTTCAGAACATAGTGTGTTGTCAAAGAACTCATCAAGCATGTAGCATATTATAATCCATTAATTTCCTTTACTGTCTTCACAAGAGTCTGTCTGATAGTTTTGCCTTGTTTATTCCTTTGTTACGCAGTTATAGTTGTGTTCTGTCACGAAACGATACTGCAAATTGTCAAATCATACTGTACATCCTTGTCCATTTTCCTATGACCTATCTAGATTAAAAGCTTTTCATAAGATAAATTGCTGTGTTGTTTTTAAAATGAATTCTATTTAAAATTATATATGTATATCAGAATACTATTATTACTTGTATTAAAAAATAAATACTATTTATTATTGGGAACATCAATTATTTTGTTTAGAATATGTTTTTGTTCTTTCGTATTTGGATATTTTTCAGAACTGCTGCACATTGTTAAATTAACTCATATGGGGAGGAGTTGTTATTAATTATAAAATAGTGTTACATAATTGGTTACATATGCTGTTGTTGTTTCATATCCACAAATTAAATCCTTTGAAGATTTTCCTGTAAATTACAGAGAAAACTGTTGAGTATTACCCTGTATGTACAGCATTTTATTAAGAAGTCTGTCAAATATTCAGCATAATTACCCATTTAGATTTTTTTCTAACCAAAGACCTTAAGCATTTTAAAGTTTTCTTTCATCACTATGGATATTATTTATTTAATCACAGTTGCTATAAAACCAAACAGGTTTACTAAATAACATGTATAAATAAAGGAAACCTTATGCTAGCTTTTTAAGGATATTTGATTTAACATCAAAACAATGGTTGCCTTAAGGATTTTGCTGTATATGCAGCAAAGAAAGAGAATGAAACTGAATTCTGTAACCCTGAAGTTTCTATAAATTTCTATAAATACAATCCTATAGCAATGTTATAGTAGTACAAATGTGTGAGTATGTAACGGTTTGTACTTGATTATTTCAAATATTATATTCTGGTCATATTGTAATAGTTGTATTTTACAGTAGGGTGAAGAGGTCATTTGGTTTATTTTGAGTACAGCCTTTTATTTAAGTATTCACCTTGAAATAAAACATTGACAACAGTATTTATTTAAAGAATATAAAGTAGGCTTTAGTTGAACAATAGTTGAATATCTATTAAAAAAACATAAAAATATATGTTCTTCAGAATACATATAAATAGGGTGCAACATTTATTGCATAAATATATAATAAACATATATATATAATATTTAAAATGACATTTTCCCCCCAAGATACCTTTTGGTTGAAAGTTATGAAGGAATATGAATTATGTCCTATGTCTGACACTGGTATTTATTTGGTTAATATTACCAAATATTAAGTCATTTAATTATACTCCCAATCCCTGAAATGACTCCTACTGAAAATATTTTTTTTACTCCATTGATTCTTAGTTGGTCAAGACTGCCTTTACTTGAAAAGAGAGAATTTGAGTTTTACATACTGCCCGGCCTAAATCTCTTGTATCCACAATTCCACATCTAGAAAGAGAGATTATCCATTAATCTTTTCTGAAATAAAGTCCAGAGTTTTAGTAATATATTTCTGAAAAACAATTATCTTTCTTAAACTGTGTATACTACATAACTTTGTTTTTGTATAACTTGGTAGGATGTTTTCCAGTCAGTGTGGCTCAATGGTTTGCTAATTTATTTAACTTTGTTTAATATGCATTGTTTAATGTCTATACTGTAAATAAATGACTGGAATGAAATGACCCTTTTCTTTCAAATCACACTACAGTGTTTAGGAAACAAAAGTTAATATCTGACAGCTCTTGTCAACCTGTGTACTAAGCAGTGAAAATGGAAAAACTGGTCTTTGCTGGAGATCTTATTTTTTCAAAATATTATTTTTTTATATCTAGGCCTTATATCTCAGTGGAGCATTCTCATTAATTAGGCTATAAGTTCATTGAATTTATAGTATACCTTGTTGTTTTCATTATATACTGTACAGTATGTATGTAATTTCTGTGCTTTGTCATTATTTTGACACAAAGAACATGTTCATTTACAATAGTAAAATGGGTAAAACTATATTAGTCTCTAAGAGGCATTAATCTTTCTGTACCACATCCCTTCACACATACCAACTCACACACTATACATATTTATTCTCTTTCACAACTTGCTTCTAGTGAATTAAATACTGCATCACAGCTTTTTTTCAAGTAGATAGCATTGGTGCCATCTCCTGGTACCTCAACCTCTGCACCTGACTTAAAATTACAATTTTCCAAATCAATTTAGAGGATTAAAGGCACAGTTGAATGTATGTACAGTACTGTATATTCACTTATCTTTGGATTTATCAGTCAGTTATGAAAATGAGTTCTTCAGAATGTACTTGACTGTTCTCCCAATATATAAAATAACTTCTAAGCGTAAAATATTTACGCTTTTGTCTCAACAAATTTGTCTCAACAAATATGTAAGTGATTTAAGTCCCTAAACTTCCCAAAATACATCGAAGTTGGGTCTGAATTACTAACCTTTCAAAGATCTGTAGTTCACTCCTTATTATGTGCCACTAATCACCTTCCACAGGGGATTCATAGAGGCTGCCAAGTGTAGGAGTAGCATTTAAGCCTCACATTTTATGTGACCTAATGGTATGTTTAGCCTCTTTCCATTAAGCTAATGTGAAGTTTTTTTTTACCTGGATAATTTTCTGGCTGCATGTACTGGATTGGAAATCTGATGGAAAGGGAGCAGAAGGTCTACAGAGAATTATTTTTATAGAGTTTATGCCTATTCGAGTGTTATCAGTGTTCATGTTTATTAGTAAAAAAAAAACCTGTACATGTATTTCAATATCAGCAGTTAATTTAATATTTTATCTATTTAGTTATTGCTGGTGAAAATGTTACCTTGTGTTATCATCTAACATACATATACAGCATATTTCACACCTATGTTCTATGGAACATTGTCATCATTCAGAAATTAGCTTAGCTTGTTATGTTACATTAGAGAACCCTAACTCTGCCATCACTATATAGTATAGCAACATCATGCTCATTTATAGTTCCGAACTACTTTCAACTGTACATTCCTATTAGGTGAACAATTCTTGGCTTAAGGTATAAATTTTTCAAAGCTTACAACAAAATTAAACATCAATTTCCAGTCAAATGAACACTTGCCATATGTGCATAACATTTTTGCAACAAAAGTAATGATGTTTTATTTATATGGCTGAGATCAGACTGTGCTATATTTCTCAATGGTTTTACTGTGATATTACCAAATGTGATATCAATTACAAGGCCTTGTGTGCAAAGGTAGAGATTTCTGTTTTTAATTTTTCCATCTCGAAAATTCCTACATTTTTCACCTGCCAGGTTGTTACTGAGAGAGTTGAACTCCTTCTACTGATGTTTTCGGATGAGGCTTATATATCATTAGACTTAAAACTCCCTGTTTTTCAACCTCTATTATCATTTCACTTCTCTTAATAGTGGATTTCTACTCTTTGGATGCTGATAATGGTAGGTTATGAGAAATTAATGGTGGAAATACTTTTTTGGTAAATTCTGCTCATACTGTATAAATGAATTAACCAATTGTGTCTTGTAGATACATTTAAAGAATTTAATGCAAAATTCTTTAAATGTAAGACAGGGCTGTTATGAACTGTACTCAATTTCCAAAGAATAACCCAAAACATTCAGTTATTGTATAATGCTGTAATACATTCTAATATTAGAACTCAATGTTATTACAGTTTTTATATTCCATCTATATTCTTTGTATTACCATGAAACCTATTAAATCTCATTTGTAACATACAGGTTAATGCATTATGTTTTATATCAGTATGGAAAGAATTGCTCTGCAATGGAGGATTTTTTTAAATTGATTTGTGCATAATAACAGTTTTCAAAACAGTTTTCTCTATTATATTTTTTCATTTTACTAAATGTACTGTTAAGATTTCTCTATCTCTTTCAGAAGAGATGATAAACACACATACAGTACAGTTTCTCAATATAATCTGTTTTTAATATAATGGGAGTTTATACAGTACCATACATCATAGAGAGAAATCATATACAGTAAATGCCTTGAGGGTGTTTCTATATATGTTGAGATTCTATATAAAAGCCAAGCTATTATGATATGGTCATGCTTGCAGCATTCATATCTGCTAAATTGAAAGTGCTGGTAACCTAAGAATACTTTCTCTGGCTATTTTCCTGAGTCCTGAAAACAGGGCACAATTGCATCCAGATGGATGTAATCTCTAAGTCTCATTCACCACAAAATCAGTCTGGAATTCACTTAAAAGCACCTTCAGGAAATATCTTACTGGACCCATATTGCAACAGTACAATTTCAGATTTTTTTATGCAGGTGCTAATGTTGTACTTCTTAGAACTTGGACAAATGTCTCTATGAACTTAGCCACGGACAAAAAATATCCATACAAAATGTTTTCAAAGTCATTTCATTGATTTCAAATTTTCCTTTAGGAAAGACTCTTTTGTTAACGGTTGAAAGGTCACAGATCTTTTTTTCCTACTGCCTTACACAGATTTATTTTGCAAAAATAATTGAAAGTTTACATTTTCACTGCTTTTTCATTTTTCTAAAATACATATGGATTTTATATGTAAACTGAATCTGATGATGCCCTCATGCAGTGAGGTTGTAACTGCAGTGAATCACAGATTTAACACAATTACATGAGCATACAGGCACACTTACTGTATACAGTACATGTTTTCATCATTGCCATCAACATTTCAAGCTCAATGAAGGCCTCTCAAAGATTTTATCATGTACTTTTGTTATTGTTTCCTTAATCCAGTTTGATCCTGAAGAGTTAATGATTTCATTAGGTAAGTACAGTGCTTAAAACTAGCAAAGATTAACTTCATTTTTTCTCACAATCTACTGTAGATGGGCTGACTAATTATGCAGTTTTATATAATAAAATAAGGGATATATATGTCAATGATGAACAAAGTCAACACGGTGAACTTCTTCAGCATCATTAAACATGAACCAATGTGCAAAACAGGAAACCAGTGGGATGTACATTTAAAACTGAAGGCAGTTAGAATTTAATTACACAGATTTTTGTGGAACTCCCAAACAAGTAACTATATCATGTTCTTGATATCATGTTGTGAACTTCAACAAGGGGTTCATGAGATCCATGAAACTAAACGAGTTAGATGGGGTGAATGGCCTCCTCTCGTTAGCATCCTTGTTTCTGTACCTTTTAGAAAAAAACATTAGTTGATGTTACTTTATATTAATCACGTTGTCTGAGTAGTCCAGTAAACCTGTTAACAAAGAACACTCTTTACTTTATTTGCTGTTCTGTCTATTCTGGTGTCTGTGCTTGAGGCACCCTCCAACCTTACGTTTCCCCTCCTCCCTCCTGTTATTGTTTTATCAAATCCCAGTGGGCCACAGCTACTTTTGTCACACTGGTGACATTGGTTACATGTGGACATGGAATAATACGGGACGGAAAAAAATGTATGGGTTTTAGCACTAGGCAAAACTAAAGCAAGGAAGTTTCACATTTTTGTGCTATGCATATTAAGACTTTGGAAATGTGTAAATCTCCGTGCACTTAGAAAAAAAAAGTTCCAGAACCTGAAGGACATTAATACTAAGACATTTTAGAACTTTACTTTATTTGAAATACAGATAAATCCTCACTAGTTAAAGACTGAGAACAAATACTAGCTCTTTTTTATGAATAGAGCTCTTTTTCATTTTCTTTCAATAAAGTCCAGAATTATTTATATACATAAACATTCTTCTGACCCTTCATTACATTTTGGTAAAATTCTCCAAGTGACCACACAATTCCGATCTCCTGTGTTTATAAGTATGTATTTTACATTGTTGACTATTTATGCCCATGAAATTAAACTTCTTTATTTAAGATGTAATTAATCAAACAATTTTCTGCTGAAGCCAGTATGAGTGGACATTTTAAATTTCAGGCATTTTTTGTCTAATGTTGTTCTCCGTTTAGAGGTGGTGGCTGTATTTTCAGAGTGTTTCAAAACAGAGTCACAGAGTCAAATTGACCTGTCACAAGTGTGTCACCTTCTGTAGCCACTTCATGTATTGATTTAGAAAATTGATGGTCTAACAATGAGTGTTGCTGTGAGTGTCAGTCTGCATTTGCACAAATGTAACAGGTGTGCCAAAATCTGACATTTTCTGAGGTTATATCCAAACAGCTGAATTTGAGATTGTTTCCCCTTTCAGCTTTGATGTCATCTTGTTGTTGTTTCATCCATAATCTTTGTCTGCCAAAGAAATATTTCATGTAGTAGAGAAGTTTCAACAGTTGTTTAGATTTTCTAATTAAAAATAATGATTGTACATATTTGTTTAAATTATGAAATTCCCTTTTTAGCATTTGAATATAACAAATAATTAATACAAATGTTAGTAGTCATTGTTCATTTTACAGAAATATAAAGTTTACAATTTTGCAAGAGGAAATTAACTACATAAAGTAAGCTCCAGAATTTAACCCTAGAAACTTAGTTATTGAAAAGAAAGTCAAATTCGATACAGAAGAAGTGGGAAGTTTGATCCTAAATTCAGATATATATATAACAGTAATATAGAGAAACCTTAAAAATGCAGTTGAAGGTAGAGTGAGCCTTTAGAAATTGTATACAGCCAATAAAGTGATCTTATCTTATTTTATTGTGGTAATTCTCCTGTGGCTCACATAGGGCTATTGGTATCCTCTCCCTTTAATGAAAGATAAGGTAGGGAGTAGAAGAAGGGGCAAAGCTGGAGTGAAGAGAGGGATGTGAACATGAAACCCAAGCAAAAAGTGAGATATTTATAAATTGGTAGGAAGAAGTATGAGAGATTAGGGTTTGACTTCTTCCCAAACATTTGTTTTCAACTTATTGATATTTTGTCTTCAGTCACCTAAAATGACTAGTAATCTAGATCCAGTTACTGGTGGGAAATGGGGTTTGTCCTTCTTTTGTGTAGATTAGTGCACATCGAAATAGTCCAATACTGAAATATGGGGAGTCTCTAGTTCAGAACTGAAATACTGAGATCTGAAAAGTTGTGGGAGAAAGATCCCATGCTACCTACACATATTATGTTTAACAATGATACTTTCCCCTTAGTGTTAAGGTTTTTAAAAAAAATAGAAACAAAAGATAAATAAGTTAAAACTCTATGAATGTAGTTTGTATACTATATATTTTCCTATAATTTACAAGTATATAATTTCTCTTTGTCTAGTCTTATAATTTGCTATATGATAGTATTTTTTGCTATTTCTAAAGTAGTTTTTCATAGTAATAAGTAGCCGTATCCTCAAAAATATTTCAAGGTTCTGAGACATACATGTAAGGGGAGGAAGTATTTGCTGAGTTCAAAAACATTTTTTTTGTTTGTTTTAATTTACTTCCCAGTTCCTAGATAATAAAAGCGAAAGCTAGAGACATACAGTAGACACGCTGGCTTGAGAGTGCAAATATGGGAAACAGATCACATGAAAATTTATCCACATAACATTTGTGTTAGAGAGCTATTTTAACTGCAGCAGCAGATGCATAGGGTTTGCTATGGATCGCTAGCAACATAGTTATGATATGACATATTAAAATAATATATTATATACATTATTTTATGTTGTATTTAGTAAGAATGCAAATAGTAGGAAAATATAGACACTAGTCATTTAATTCTTATTGATACAAATTTGTCATGTCATGAAAACAATCTCTTCTTGACCTCTCTAGGAACAGTTATGGGTAGCAAGTCTTCTTCTATTTCTTAGAATAGCCTTGTCTGCAACTCCAAAAGTCTGTGTTGAAATATAACTTGTGAAAAATGTGGAGACTGCATTTGAAGCCTTTGACATTTAAATTGGCAAGTAAAATGTTTTCTTCCAGTTTTTTAAAGCATTGTCTTACTTTTGTTTAAACAGCAACTGTGTTATTAGCGGGAGTTTATTCACTGTTGTTTGAAAAGCCCTTCTTAACTGATATCAAAGGCTAACACATTAAAATGTTTAACATTTATGTGCTTGGTGTCTGAGAGATTTCTCAGTTTAGTTTCTCACTTTAGGAATAGCTTTAAATGTTAACAAAATTAACAGTAAACCTTTGTTTATTTCACTTGAGAAAGCTATTTTTACACAATTAGAGATAATATAAAAAATAGCTTAAAACAAAGCAACAAGCCACTGCTTAAGGCAAAGTCCCACAGAATAGAGTGAAGTTTCATAAACATTTCCCACGCTTGTCCTTAAAAAAACAATATACAATGTTATCAATGGTTTTCTAAGAATGTGCTTCGTGAAGAAGACTGATGAATGTCACTATGTCATTCCAAATTTTATCTTGATGGTTATGAGCAATAATATAAATAAAGAAACAAAATTAGGAAAAAATGTAAAACACACACCCTTGTGGTTTATTGGAAAAACTGCCACACAGATCTACTGTATACTATAAAACGTGAAAATGTGTCTATTATCAATCCTAAATCTCAAGAGCCATAAGGCTTAAAAAGTAAAATAAAAGTTAGAAGAGGAAAATGGTAAAGGGATTACTATAACTACTGCTATACATCAAACAACACTCTATCCACAATATATTTTACTTATCTAATGTTTGAATTCTGATTCTATAAGACCATGACATCTTGAACAATGGTATAGGGAAACATTTTACAAGCTCCAAAAGCACTTTGCCTTTAACCCAGGACTGCTACAAAGAATAAAAAATGGACGGCTGAGGTTGAAGACATGCCAAAACTTTTTCTACCACTTCTGTCAGTTAGATTCACCCTACCACCAGACTTTACATCATGGAAAATTCAACTGATCTAACTGTGAAGTAGGAAAGGCTGCACTTTTTTCACCCTTACCAGTGAGTCAGGGGATACATCATTCTAAAAATACAGTGTATATCATTGGATTCCACAAATTCTTTCATCTCAAACCTTGTGATTCAGTTGCATTTAAGCTGGTTTGATTAGGCTATGAAGTTGAAAAGCAGAGCGTACCGGTATTTCAACATGGATTAATGATCAGCTGGTTTTAATACAATGTTCAAAAAATCTTGTTTTATCTGGCTTAGAAACCTACTTGGCAAAACCTGCATTGCATATTTACCTATTTACCTGGTATGTACATTGGCAGTAGAAGTGATTTTCTTAAAGAGGGTTTCTAATGTTTTTAGGGTTACAAAGGAACACCCAAAAATGTTTCTTGTCTCAAGCAGTTCTTAACCTATAGGGAATTAAACTACAATCTACAGTATATTGAGTACACAATAGAAACATTAAACTTTTTGTCTTGAATTGGCTGTTTAATTTTGTGAGATTTAGCTTTGGGAACAGGTGTTATTCCAACAAAAATGAATAAACATTCAAAATATCCTCAGATATAACACAAAAACTATTGTGTATTAAACAAATACTGCTAAAGTACCGAAGGCAAGTGCTGTAGCTATCATTGTCAGACACTGGTTTATTTTTTTTTTCATGGTGTACACGGACACCTGCAGATGAAACATGGGGATTGAAGTCTATATTGTTTTTAACTAAGAAACAATATCCAATGTAATAAATCCAATCCAACATCCAATTTAAGAAATGAGCCAGACATCATAAACTGAGGTTTTGCACTGTGGGCAAGTACTGTATAACTAAATGTGGAGTGTCCAGTTCATCTCCTCAACCTTGTCTTTGAAGAATCTCTCAGTTCCAAACCACACAGTGCCTCTTCAGAAATTCTGCTGTGGTAGAAGGCCAGTCTTCCAACACAAGGGAAATTTGGGCTATCCAGTAATGGATTGTATGTACAGTACTTATAAATGTTGTAGTGATTTTTATTTTGGAGGTGTTCTCTACATACTGTGTATAATGCAGTAATCTGCCCTGATGTTATTACAATTTTTGAAACATAGATTTAAAAAATATTTGAATATGCATACATAAACTGTAGGTACAGTAGAATTTTCAAATATCTCATTCATAACTCCTGCTGTAAGAGGAAATGTAGCAGGCTTTTTTGCATTTAAATCTTGGAACAATCTTTTACCATTTTAACATTTACATTAACAAACAAAAAAACATCACTGTACTGTTGTCAAAAAAGCACTGAAGACAGAACTCACCATTCTTTCTTTCTGTTAGTGGGGGTAGCTGTTGATTAACCTGCAGAGTGAGGTCCTGCATTTCGCCAGTAACAAAATCACACTTTGAGTTCCTCTCGCCATTGAACTTGGCTGAGTTCTCATTCCTGGAGGTTGTCTCCTTGGTGACTCCATTCATCACAGTGTTTGTAGAGGGCTTTACAGACGCTTGTTGCTCCACTTTGAAAGTTCACGGCCGCACGTTGGCAAACTGGATCCCCACTGCAGAAGATAACAGTAACAGAAAATAAGAGCAATTATTCTAACAGTAGGATAATGGCACATTTATGAAGTGGTTAGCATTACTGCCTCACAGTGCTGGGGCCCTGGGTTCAATTCCAGACCTGGGACGCTATCCGCATGGAGTTTGTACATTCTCCTCATGATCACTTGGGTTTTTGCTGGGTGCTCCAGTTTCTTCCCACAGTCCAAAGACACACTGGTAGGTTAACTGGATTCTGGGACAACTGGCCCTAGTGTGAGTGTGTGCATGTGCGTGCCTTGTTGTGGACTTGGGTCCTGTCCAGTGTGTACCCAGACTTAGGTCCATTGCTTTCCAGGATAGGCTTGGACTGCCCTGTAACCCTGAATGATTAGAAAATGGATGGATATGAATAAGAGTTATAGATCAGTAATGAATCTTTGTTATCCAGAGTTTCCAAATGTTATTCAACCAACATGGTTGGTGAAAACAAATGTTGCTGAATAAGGAGTCTGAGATTAAACCCTAAAAATTATTTTTGTATGATGTATTTAAAACAGAGTAAATTAACAAGAATAACTAGAACAATAAACATGGGTAATGACTAAATATGAGGTTCATTCATAAAGGTTTAATAGATATTAAGTTACCATTAACTCAAGAACAAATGCTAAATAACGTGAACTGAATGTCAATACACATCCAGTATTTCTTTTTTCCCCAGAAAATACAGGTAGTCAAAATGCAGGACATCTGCATCTATTAAACACTGGTTATATTACTATTAAAAAATCATTAAATATTTATAGATGGGGGAATAAAACATTAAATTATTCAAACTATATATGCCATTATCTACTCTAGAAATACATTTAATCTGATGTACAGTATGTAGAGGACAGAATCAGATACAGATATAAGCACCTACGTATATAACACTCACCCACCCAATACATTTTTCAAGGACTATTTATAGTTAAAAGTCTAATTAGGTATGTACAGTAATTTATAGTATTTTGGTTTTGTTTTATGAAATGATTGATCTTTTTTAATATAATTTTGGTATTGTCATAATGTTTCTAGCTGCAGATATTGCCACAAAGTTCATAACTTGCTCAACCACTTGAGAGTGCAAGTTGTTCTCTATTACTGGTTAGAATTTGAGCTTTGTCATTACCCAATTACTGTATGTCTGATTAATCCATGCAACAGTATTCAGTTGGCTTGCCTGTTACCTGTGACTTTGAGGCATTAGGGGTCACTTCTGTCTCTTCTAATCTTCTCTCTGATAATCCAACTCTCCCCATTTGGCCCATGTAGCACATACAGTATGGTTTCTAGCACATATGACTCTGTATCTTGTCTCAGACTGGTCAAAAACCTTTATGTAAGAACATGTTCTCAGGTTTAAATGCTCTGCCCCATAGTTTCCATTTATGACCCCTTATTCTGACGATTATGATGATTGGCTTTGTCGATGTCCACTTGACTTTTTCAGTGCCTTTGAGAGTTTTGAATACTTGAATCGGGTTCCCTCATAGTCTTTTCTATTCAAGACTAAAAGGACTTAGTTCTTTTAATGTGTTAGAATTGGACATTCCTTTGATCCTGGGATCATGTCAGGTCATTTTTCTCTGAACTGGTTCCAGAGCAGCAATACCTTTATTGTAATATGATGACCAAAGTCAGTTATGTCTTTTGCTGAAAGGTGATACAAGTAATACAGTTGCTAAAGAAAAATATTTATGAATCTGTTAAAAAATGTTAAATTAATTTAATGGACCACACTTAATGGCTATAAAAAATGTTGTCAGTTATTGTTATTGAAACTTTCCAAAACTTCTTTTTAGTGTGGCATTTTTCTTTGAAGTTTAACATTATAACTCTAGGAATGAATGATAGAATCCTCAACTATGATGAGTATAAAGAGCAAAACAAAAAAAATAATTACTAAACATTTGAATTAATGTATGTAAAACTAAAATGCAGCAAGTGATTTTTTAAGTAATCGGTTGCAGGACTCGTCACAAGACACAAAAATCAGCAGCAAATGGTATCATCTGGGTATAAATATAAATATGAAATGTATGTCCAGATAAAAAATAAACAATTTCATAAAATTAAATAAAAATATGATCACTAGCGGATTTATGAAATAAGCTATATGTTCTTATTGTGGTTAATTTTTTTTTCACTTGACAGTTACAGCTTGTCATGTTTTTACAGCACAGCAAAGCCTTTTGTTTTGTTTTCCTTTCAAATCCGCTTTTAGTCCAAAGACATTCCACAGTGTCCAGAAAGCATTGCATGATCAGATTTTATTTACAAAGCTTAAGCACACTTTTGAGCTTTAGAACGTGTCTCCCTTCAAGTGCTTCTGCCAACTTATTAATTTACGGAATGTACAAAGTGCAGGCCTAGTATGGTCCCCATCTATCCATAAATATTAAACATACAAAGCTGTGAATTCAGTAGCTTTCAAAACCCCCACAGTGTGTCTGTGTGAAATATGATGAGAGTTCCATCCTACGTAGGACACACCAGCTTTCTGCTGCTAGTTTCTTGGTTCATAACTTTTAGAGACAATCCCCACAGGGTACTATATACACAAATCTCTGTTTTTATTAATAATCAATGTTTGTAAAACCACTGTGATGCAGAAGTAAGATGATAATTTCTTACATGCCATAACCAAAAAAAAATGTCAGTGTTTTTGAAAGAAAATGCGCCATTTGTGAGCTTTGGAGGGGGTGTTAATCTCACAAGTTAAAATAAGTGAACACCTAAAAAACCCTCACCATTTTAAAATGCAAGGTTAAGGTTTCGTTATAAAATAGTGAAAGATTTGTTGAATTTTTCAACTATTTTATGGTTTTCACCTTTTATATTGCACTTTACTATTTTTAAAAATCCTTATACCTTGCACAATACTGCTATAGTGTTTTTAAGGTGAACTTACACCTTTCACATCCAATAAAAAATGAATTGATTTCCTCATATTTATTGCAATAGTGTAATCCCCTAAATTATTTAAGTAGTAATTTTATATCTTTAAAAATATTTGTGCATATATACCAAATGCATCCATCTTGGTTCAAAGTTCAAACTGAATTCTGCTATAGATTACATATTGGATTAAATACTAGGCCTATTCAAATACAATAATTCAAATACAAGAAACTTTTCACAGGCCTTTTTATAATGTTTGTATTGTACGTACTAGCCAAAGGATGAGATGCCCCCAATTAAATAATTAAAGTGAAAGAATTATGTAGTTGACTTGAGAAGCAAGAGACCTCTATTACTTTCCTTGACCAGAAAAATACCCGTATCTTAAACCTAAAGAAATGATAACTAGCAGAACATGGAGCTCAGTCTAACACACCATTACTCTCTTAACCTCAACTAAAGGAAAGTGTATGATTATGAAATATTTTTATTTTTGACATATGGAATGACTATGAGTTATGGAACACGTGCCAATCCTTTTCAACCTGATTTTGTGCTATTTGTGGGAGTTCAGCTACAGTTTGTTCTGTGATTTGAGGAGTTTCAGCCCTTTCAGTTTAAACATTAACAATCTCCATACCTTTTTGCATACTACAGTA
Organism: Lepisosteus platostomus; assembly: GCF_059453375.1. Lineage (NCBI taxonomy): Eukaryota > Metazoa > Chordata > Actinopteri > Semionotiformes > Lepisosteidae > Lepisosteus > Lepisosteus platostomus. The sequence goes on from NC_142621.1 coordinate 38,864,951, forward strand.
ATGGTCTGACAGGATAATGAGAAAAACACCAGTCTATCATAGATATCTTTATTAGTTTTGATAAAAAGTACTTTCTCAGTTTCAAACATTTGGCCTAGATTGTAGCATGACTTCATTCAGTTGTACCCACTTAAATTGATAGAATTACATTAATAACACATTGAAAGGTTTAAGTAATTTGTCTAATTGAAAAATGGTTTCCTTTTTGCCTTTGTGGTATGTAAAAACAAATTCTGTAGGTGTTTAATATTACCCATATCCTTTTTATGTTCAATGTAAGTTTTCATTCAGTGCTGTAATTACATGGGAAATTAAATAATGCTGTCAACATCTTTTCTAAATGACAGAAGTCAAGATACAGTTCAATTATATACTGTTTATGCATTTGAGTTAAATTATTATATTTGAAATAAAATTCTATAAATGTCATATTAGATTGACTTTACAGTTAATTTCAGATACTTTCAGTTTTCAAGAGAGTAAATGTGCCATTGTCACATTGGAAGCTAGACTAAATCAATGCTGGGATGTTCAACCCAGGAAATTCTTACCTAGCAAGATGTGATTGGTTAATGATAGGTCACAATCAGAGACCATGAGTCCTGATATTTCACCAAAGTCAAAACATTATCATGCTCATCATTCTTAATCATTTATTTTTACTGCCAGACCCACTGTTTCAGAAATGCCAGGCCACAACAAGTGATCTGATTAGATTGTTGAAGACCTCACTTGACCGTCCTTCCTGTTGACTCATCCTGATGTGACAACTGTTCAGCAGGACTACTCAAAAAGCATGAAAAGCCTTCTTTTGTGTAATGGGTATCTGGCAAGATGGGAATGTGTCAGTCATGTTGTGAACAATGAACATTTCTGGGATGAGCTACTGTCCCATTAATATCTTCACTTCAGATCCCCTGCTGATTAAATTTGATTTGATTTTCTGAAACAAAAAGTCCAAACAGGTTTAAATATCCAAACGTTTGAGTTTTCTTTTCTTAAAAAGCTGATCCTACTTTGAATTTTATTTGTGGTATGGAAGTAACAGTAGGCCAGATGCTAAAATACCACAGAATTCATCCTCTGTAATTTTTATAAATACACACCACCGTTCAAAAAAATAAAAGCATGGAGGGACTTAAATCAACAAGGATTAAAAGCTTTATTTTGACTTCAGTTGTTATTTCTATTTTTTTTCTAAGAGGAGGGCTCTGTTTCTTCAGTGGCATAGTTGAGTATGGTCTTTAACTCCTCAACTGCCACAGATGCTAATATTGTTATAGTGATTAATGTTTTTTAATTAAATTAATAATTCCTTTGGTATTAATAGTAATTAAGGTTTAAACAAAGTACAGTTTACAAACAGAATATTTTCAGTGGTGTGTTTCATCTGTATACAAGTGTCAAAACTGAAGAATATATGGATTCTGAATGACTGCTGTTCATAATTAAACATTCATCACCTGAAATACATGACTGTAGCAATCTTTATTAAACAATGTAATAATATAAACTCTTTGCAATGGAACATTCCAGGTGAACTCTTCGGAAAAATCTTTTAGATTACACTGTTTAGAGACTATAGCGTTACACATAGCCAAATACTTGATCAAACCCAGAACCTGAGCAATTGAACATAAACATATATTTCTTTGATACTGCATTAAACTTCACATATTTGCACATAAACTGACATTTTCCTTGGATAGTATATAAGGAAAGAAATCTATTGCCACCTCAACATGCCCTTTTGTCACTTAGTCTTGAGTTAGATTGTGTCACAGTAAAGGAATAGTTTTGAGATCACATAAACTAGGCTGATTTAGCAGTTTAGTGCTTGACCTTTTCTTATGAAGGAAGGAACGTCTTTAACATATTTACTAAGAAATAAATTCCTATTCATTTATAAAAGAAAGACCTACAACATGGCAAGGACAAAAAAAGGACCATATTTCAGTACTGACAGTGGTTTGTGTCAAGAAATTATAAACACTATTAAATGGCTCAGAGAGTCTCTTCTAAACAAACATTTTTCATACATTCTGCGTTTAGTTTTCATTGTCCTTCTATGCTGCCTTTTTGGATAAACACCAGTTAAAGCTCCAATCCTAAAATCCTTAATAAACCTCCATGACAATGAAGTATATTAAAACAAATCTAGGCCCACTTTTGTTCTTAATGTAATGAGAAAGCCTTATTCAAAGGCTATTTTAGTAGTGCTTTACAAAAGCTATATACCGTAAAGTTTAAGAGAATGTCTTAAAAATTGTGTATAATGTTCCAGTAATATACAAGTTGGCCATTTTACTGATTGCACTGCTGGATTATGTTCACATAATTGTTTGGCATTTAAATTATAGATTTTATAAATCTGAAAACCAGGGCTATACAGTAGGTACTTGATGTATTTTATAAAGAATTTTATACTGATGATTCAAAATGAACTCTTTCATGAAAGATTGTTGATTGTTTCATGTAATTTATGAAAAGAGAAAATGAGTAATGTCAGTTAATAAAATATGAAATTGTCGTATTTATAAAGTTAAAAAAGGATAATTGTAAATCTGTATAAATTGATGTACTCTTTAACGTATTTACCTATTTTATCTTACCGTCCTCAAAACCTGATGGTGGTTTAATCTTACTTCTCAATGGAATTGAACTCCAAGAATCCTTAATTCCAGTACTGGGAGTGCTATGTACTGTATAATCATTGATAATTTAACAAAAAAACAATAGTTTTGATGTTTCATTATAACCCCTTATAAAAATTAACATGATGTTGACTGCTTGTTCATTTGAGCCATATTGATAGTTGACACTAGATTGGTACATTGTGCAATTACACAGGACAGGTGTGTACTGTACTCTTAAAAACCTTAAAAACTTAATCATATTTTACAGGACTCTGAGTCATTCTTAGTCATGGGCCTTGTGTCATTACAAACCATTATTGTCCCTTTCAGAGGGTTCAGGAGGAAATATTCAGTTGGGAGTTTTCCCATTCTACATGAACATAAACCATCATTAAATTTACACCATTTCTGTCACTTACACTAACAAACTCTAGAATGGTTCTAGCATGGTTATCTGATGAATATTACTGAAAAATGATTATGATTTTGACAAACATTTAATCATGGTAACTTTTTAATCATTTAATGTCTAATATGATCTTTATTGTTCTTCAGTGCAAAAAATAATATTAATTTGCAGTGTTTTCACAAATACTGGCACCGGTATTAAGCTTCTGTACCTTCTATTTAAGTAGCTAATGTTGTCCTCATGCTGAACAGTTCTGTACAACTAAAATTGTAATTGACAGCCCATTGTTTCAGAAAGGAACAAAAAAGTTCTTATGCAAGGCTTATATTATTAAAGTAGTTCAGGTGGGTAGCTGCGTCAGCATGCGTAGGCTGCAAAGGAACAAGTAATAGGTTTATTAATAAACCTATTACTTGTTTCTTATAATATTAAAGATGATCTTTTTAAATTGCCTTTATTGCTTTCTCCTAGAAATGCAGATACCTTATTCCAAAATACTGTACTTTGTTGTAATTTTGGCTGATGTTTCAATGTGTGAATAGAATGTTCTTTTATTTTAAACTAAACCTACATAGAAAAACAGTTCCATTTAAGCACAATTGAATAATTGAAAGCTTACCTATATTTGTGCTTTGTAGTCACGGCCTACAGTGAAGGTTATTCATCTCTGCTAAAAAAAGGAGGTGCTAGTAAACACACACAAGGGAACAATAACACTCAGACCCTTGACATCAGACACAAGACAACGTTTTAAATTATGTTAAATAAAAACAAGGACACAAAGCAGAATCAGATCTGTTTTTTTAGTTCCAAGAGAATCTTTTTAATGGGATTTTAACTGATGGGCTAAACTTAAAAGTCCACCCAAGTCGGAATCCCCACAATTTATTAGCTGCAGTGACAGTTGGACATTAGGGAATAACTGCTTGCTTGCTTATCTACACAGCTCAAAGGGCTGCACTGAATGCAAGACTTGTGATTGTACATTTGGAAAGATGGGAGTTAAGGTGGCTCGCAGACCAAGCAATCCCAATGTGCACAACAATAATAAAAGTAAGAGCACATCTTCAAAGACCTGTGTTATTGCTAGATACTATCTACACTTAGCATGATGTGCTATATTAAAACACAATTAGGAGCAGACACAGAGTTCTGGTGCAATCAAGATATAAAGTTATTTTTCAGTTACCAATGACCAATGACATATCATTTCATACAGGATCCCTTGACAGGACCAAACCTTGACATTTTCTAATGAATTAAGAAAACGGTTTCTTAAAACTCCCTGTTCATGCAGTGATCTTGGGCAGTATTGGATTAAAGATGATACAAAGATAACAAGCACAATTATTCTTGAAACTAATACACACACACAACAATTAATTTGAAATACATATGTCATTCTGGATTGCTTAGAGCAAGCCCTTCAAGTGTCAGCAAAATGCTTGAAAAAAAAATGTAATCTTTGACATTAATTTTTGATTAATAAAAAAAAAGTCCTGATGCACTTAATCCCAGTGGAACTAAAATTTTCTGTCTTGAAGTTTATAAGTGCAATGGTCGGAAAGATAGGAAGAGGTAAAATTAAAACATTAAACATAATTTGACATTATCAGCAAACATGCCTTGATTTGTGTAAGGGCCCTTTTTTGAAACACTTTTTTGTGAAAACAACATCACAGAATACCTGGATTTGCTACTAGTAAGGAAACATTAGAAACAGTAACTATCGCAACCCAGTGAACAGTACTTTTTGCTGATTTCTATCGAATATGAGAGTGAATTTTTTAAATTGCATTCTGCCTTTTAATTTTTAGAGAATAAGCAAACACAGATGTATGAAGTGGTACCTGAATGCAGACAGCTTTGATTTAAGGAGTTAAGAAGTGTAAGAATTCCCAGTGGGTAACTTTTATGACATTCCAATACAGAGCTGTGCAATGAGAGAATTATGTCACAATGACTGTAAATAAAAGGTAATATGAAGTGTACCTCTCACCCTACTGTACACAAAATAAATTAGTTAATTAATGAGTTAATATAGGACTCTCATTCACTGGTAGTGGTTGTCAGATGGTTTGAATAAAGCTTGAATCTGGCTAGCTGAATTTAAGTTTTATATTTTACCTTATGATTTTCAGTGATTTAAAATAATTCAATCTATTGTAATCTGATTTTTTAATGCAAAAAAGATTAGTGGCAATTACATTCTGCAACACAACTTTACTGCTCAGTTGTTAGATGTACTGTACCCATGCCATTTTTATCAGTTAAGCGTCATATTGCAGAAGGAACTTGAATCTTGAATCAGTTTTTCTAAACTACCAGCCATAGAAAATCTATAGAAATCAGACTTGCCTTCAAGGTGAAGGGTTAGAAAGGTACTATGCAACAGAAAGGGAAATGTAGCTCTCCTTTGCTGGTTTTATACCAAACTCTGTCTGCTACTTTCATTTGCTTTCTCCTAGACAGATTTCTTCTGGTCTCTAAAAAAATTTGCTATAAATCATTGCTTTTCAAAGTCATTATATTTATTTGTTAGTAATTATTATTCATTATTCACACTTTATAAAGGATAGGTTAGCCAGTCAAGGGCAACACCAACGTGACCTTTGTTACTCTCAACATATTTCAAATAACATTTAACGTGTATGGAAACATAATGCAATCTTGTTTAATGTCAAATACTGAAAAATATTAAAACAGGGATGGGTATTCAACAACAGAGAAAGTCAATTCCTGATTTAATTTCTACCAAATCTGGGAATCAGTTTTATTTTCAATAGAATGGTACTGATGGTACTATTTTCAATAGAATGGTACAACTCCAGCACACGGATTGATTCTATTATTAGTAGTAATATTTAATATATAATATATTATTATATAATTGCTTGTAATATTATTTAAGCAATAAAAACATATAAATCTCTTTTTTTAGAGAAAAATTAATTCAAACTGTATGCAGGTTTTTGTTTTAAACAAGTCTAAGAACAAAATGCTTCTCTCTGTTTGGTTCCATTACAATCTTCTATAAATGGGCAATTAAAAAAATATTGAAATGCTTGTGTGGCAACACTTTGGTGTAAACTGTGAACATTCTGAGGCCTTAATTGCATTTATTCATTTAGCAATAAAACTGTATTGCACCTAAGAGCACATGATGATCTAACCTGACATTACAGTATAAACATAAACATAAGATATAGTTACACTTCTATATCTCAAATATTGTATTATGACAATATTAAATCCTGAATTCTTATTGCAATTACAGTATATTTGGCTAGTACTGAAGCACAGAACTCCTCGACTTCACTAAACAAAAAATACACTGTGAAGATGTTGTTTAGCAATTGGGATTGATTCAAAATCAATTCCATTAATTCTCAGATCAGGAATCAATTCTAGAATTTGTTGGAATGGGCCGTCCTGGTGACAATCACATAATTTTTTTAACACCTACTATACAATTCACCTACAATTCTACACACATTTAAGACCTCCATTGACCTGGAAACCACCGTACATATGAACTTTTATCTCAACCAGGCCTTAGTCAGCACTACATCTCACATGGTGCAGAAACATACTGTACTTTACTGTACTGTACTTTTGGGTGTACACACAAAAATATTGGCCATTTTTGCTTAGCAAAATGTTCCCCATAGCACTTTTTTCTCTTTTAGAGTATCTGGCCAATTAACTGTAAACATTATAGGTATAAGCACCAACAGGATGAATACATATGAACATTGGGTACCGGTATAAACAGAGCCGGCCGGTACCCATGCCCCTCAGGTTAGATATGTGGCCAATAACAATTTAAGCACCAGACGTCACACAACTCACATTGTTAAAATATGATTATGATAGTATTAATCTGCAAGGGATTATAATTTAGTACATATCCCTACTATAGTTATAGTATAGTATTAATTATACTACAGTATTAATCTGCAAAGGAGCCTTCAAAATTGCTTTTAGGTTTAAAATTTATCTTTAGATTTATAACTTAATGTTTTTTAAGATACGGTCTAATTTAACTATTTAGTCTTCAAAACCAATATAGGTACTGTATGATTGGCATAACAAACTATGTGTTGGAAGACAAAAAAACAAAATAGAATTACTATATTACTTAAATTAAGATATACAAAATGTTGAACACCTGAAAATAACACTTCTTAAAATCTCTTTTAAAGTACAAAAAAATGAGCCTGTTCCTTTCATGTCAATGGATTGCACAGCACTGAATATTGAAGAATATATCTTACATTTTCCCCAAATCCTGAAAATATTATTTTATGAGATTGCAGCATTATTTCCCAAATTCACAAGAATTCTGCACATGATCTTGAGATAATAGCTTTGTTTCCTGTAGATCCTGATATACAGTAATTCTCTTAAAATCTTGAAGTGGCAAGTTAAAAAAGGTAATAACAAAACGGCATCACAATTTATTTAATCAAGCACTACCACTAAACAGTAAGTTAAAAAAAGGTTAAAACCATTTTTTAGAAGATAAAAAGAGTAAATTCAAGCCCGAAAGGGAATTCAATGGTTCAAGAGACACAATACCTAATAAGTTGGTCCGTGCATGTAAAGGGATCTTGTTTTGAGATCAGAGGTTTATACAAATAGTGCCATTTTATTAGATGCAAGGTTATTTTTGACTTATCACAGTATAAATAACAGATACTTTAAATAAACATAAAAGAGAAGTTGTGTGCATCAAAATCAAGTTTCAATGTGTCAAGTACTTGTTTCAATAGCTTATTGAGAAAAGTATATAATGAATCGTATTTGTTACTATATATAATCTATATGTATAAGTGTCATATGTAAAATTTAAGCATAATGTATGGAGAGCTTAAGAATTGTCAATATATTCTTCACATTTATTCCACTTAGTACTAAACACAGAATTATTCCAATTTTAACAAGCTGTTTTTCTTTTCGTTTCAGTTGACCGATTGTTATTCTTTTGTATCCATCCATCCTTTTCCCAACCACTTCTTCCAATTCAGACTCAAAGACATAAACACTCTCACACCAGGGCCAATTTTCCCAGAAGCAAATTAACATACCAGTATGTTTTGGGACTGTGGTAGGAAACCCACATGAAGAAGGGACGAACATTCAAACTTCACAAATAGCAGTCCGGGTCCGGAATGGAACCCAGAGCCCCAGCAATGCCAACCACTGTGCCACAATGCTGCCTTATTTGGTGAACATTGACACTCCAATGCTGCATTTAACATAGTGTAGAAAACAGAAACAAAGTGTACATTAATTTGTAGAAATCTACTGATATTAAAAATATAAATGATGTTGCTGTCAGAAAGACATATGTTGGAAAATACTGACAGTATATCCAGATAGACATATGATAAAGTACTATAGAGGTGTAAAGCAGCAGCATAAAAACAAATATCAAGTAATTACAATAAAGTAGATACAATTACATAAATGCTCAGTACAACTGACCCATACCACACAACCATATTTACAAAAATGATATACAGTACTGTTTGGAACTTCAAGATGTACAACACAGCGGACGATTTGGGAAGAGATTCAAGATTTGAATGGGCTGTTTTTACAGGATGATGAAAAGGGGAGAAGCAGTGAGAACCAAAGGAGACTATGCTTCTGTTAAATGCAACCTGGAAAAGACCTATTCATCTGATGAGATCAAAATGTTTGTTCCTTAATTAGCGTTTTTCTATATATATTATAAAAAACATTATTGTTGTGATAAATTAATGCATGCTGAACTGACAGTCTATAATTGTACTGTACCATTACAAAACAACCTTGACCTGTGGTCACCCTGTGGTAATTGGTATCTACTGATATGCTTCAGTAGATAAACACCATAAGTGAAGAAACTCTTGGCCAGCTAGAATAATTGTGTAGAGAGTTTTGTATGGATACTAGAATTTGAGTGTCTATTACTATATTGTATCAAGTATTCTTAAATTATTAAATGTAATGTAAATATTTGGAGACATTCTCTGGAACCTAAGATATTGGATGTACTGTAATTTTCATTACACAGTGTTAGATAATACTATTCTTTGTTTCATAATAATACATTAGACTGAACAATGGTTTTAATTCTCCCATTTGTATTAAACCATTTTCCCTGCTTTCTAAAACTGATTCATGTTTAGACTGGATATATTTTCATACTGTGAGAAGAATATCCAATATCTTTATTTGTAATGGTAATAACTGTGTTAGTAGCCATCAGGCTGTTTTTTTGTGTAAAGGATATCATAAATATATTTCAGCATGCTAACAAAGATATCTTTCTGCAAAAACAGCTATGCTGTATATTTCAGGTGGGTAGCTGTGTCAGCATGCGTAGGCTGCAAAGGAACAAGTAATAGGTTTATTCCATGCTGAAAAGGTGAAGAAGGCTCCACGGCCAAAACGTTGTGCTCTCTTTCTTCTTTTTTTTCAGCATGGAATAAACCTATTACTTGTTCCTATGCTGTACTGTATATTTACCCATGCAGCTGAACACTATAAACAATGCCTCCTGTAATTCTGAAGGAGGTTTGTTCTGAAGCCACAAGCTTTGAACTTTGAGATTAAACTGCTATTAACAAAGTGGAATCAGTTGCAGTGGTTGAATAATGAAACTGAATTCCTTGTCATAATCTTAAAATCACTTATTTGTACATCATACTGGACATTCCAGTTTTTTTATTTGCAGTATTCAAGGAATCACTTTGGTTTGCTAAATGATTTAAGTGGCGTCTGTTTGGTGGCATTTATTGTTTTAAATACCTTCTATACTCTTGGAAACTGATTAGCATCTCCTTAAGTATGCAATTCTTTTGAAAGCAACAGAACTTCAAAGTGAGTTACAACTGAAGTACTAATTCCAACAAGGTCATCAATAAGAATAACAATTGGGTTAACATTTTGAATAGCTGGTCTATGTGTATTCACAGATATAAAATGAGCTTTGGAAATTTTACATGAAATCATTTCAATCTTGACCAAGGCCAGATGCCCTTTCCACTGAGAGATTATTTCAATCTTGATGCTTTTTCATCTGGAATACTGTCTTGCAGCCCACCAGTTGTGCTGAATTACTGCCAAAATTATGGGAGGTTTTTGAATTTCTACATATGTACACAAGGGGCTAGCAGAAAAGTCCAGAAAGTAATTGTGATTAAACTGTTAAATCAGCATGGGTGACTCCTTGCCTTCAAGTAAATTATTAAATAATGCTGTAAAAACAAGTCCAATCACGGGTGTTAGCACTGTTTTCCTACAAGATTATACAAAGTTCCACTGCACATATTTCTACTAAAAAGGAGTCAGTTGGGTTTTCTTTGCTTACAGATCTTTGTTTTGGTCAGCTGAGAAGTAATTGACATGGTTTGTATGTTTGAAACAACTAAAAGGTATGAGCTAAAAGGATTTAGAAATCTAGCGTCTATAAATTGCACCATTGTTTTGATACATAATGTAGTTATGAAACTCATGCTATGCCTTTATCAAGAGGTGCAAAAAATAAAAAATGCTGTCGCTGAGTTTTTTAACTACATTTTTTTTCTTAATTTAGTATTAATTCTTTATTTGTTGTTTCCAAGAGACTAATGTCAATAGAGGGGAGCATTAAAAAGACCCACTGAGCCCTTTGACTCTGTTTGCCTCTGGGGCAAGCAAGTTTTGGCTTTCTCTGAGATGAGCATTCTTGCATTCACCTTTGCAGACCAGTAAATTGCCAACTTTTATGCTACCTCATTAGTTAGCATTTGTTTGATGTGTTATCAGAATTCCAATCAAGTGGGATTCATTCCAGTTTTTATCAGCAATGGCATTGACAGAATTAGGCTGTGGTCTGATCTTGAAATGTCTCTGTGCTTGGAGACACAACATCTCAAGACATCAGGAGGACCAGGAAAAAATAAATCTATCTTAAGTATAAACATTACCCATAATATACATCAAAGGACATAAATGAAATCCAAGAAGGGGAGACAAACCAGGGGAGTAAGTCAATGGTACTAGCCACTCTGGAATTTAATTAAAGTCACATTTGGGAAGTTGTTGCCCATGAGTTCTTGTATACGACTTGGCACTCTAGCCACTAAATTCTCTAAATGTTCCAGTTCAAATAGCACAAGAAGTTGCACTTCTAATATAATTTTGTTTTTCAAATAAAGAAGCTTTTAAGTAAATCTAACATGAGTAAAGATTGCAAGTGGTTCATTTGTGTTAATTATGTAACATGTATTTGGTCCATGCACAGGAATATTTTAGATAATAATTCCACTGAGTTTTCCGGACTGTAGACACAATTAAAATAACCATATTATGATAACTATATTATATTCATGTATGAGTCAATATTGAAGAAATCTCCTCTTAATTGAATCCCCGTATGTTAAAGAAATTATAAACTCCCGCTCTTCTAAACTTGCTGCAAGGTTTTCAAGTTACCATATATTTTATTATAACTGCTTGTTCGACAATGAGTGTAGGGAAGTACTGCTAGCTACTATGAACCTTTACGTATGCCACGTCTAAAAACTGGGTGTTTAAAGATTTGTTTGAAAGTAAATAGGCGTGAATAATAAAAAAATCAGGTTCAACACACACTCCAATTTGCTGGGTAGGTTGTTATTAAATGACTTTTTAACAGAGCATTTGGCAAGATTTAGAGCTTTTGCCATTCTATAATAAACAACGGCATGGCTATATTAAAAATATTTACTTAATTCTCCAAAGTGACTTATGGCAACATTGGCTACTAAATAGAATGTCATGAGTGTTATGGCGTCAGGTGCCACAGACTGTATAAATATTCTCTGTACACTTGTTTATAGGAAAACCCCATCTGGATTTGGCTAACAGAGTCAGACATGCCACTGACCCCAGGTTTTTCTAATGGAAAATGTAACACAAGTGTTTGCTAAGCTAGGATAACTGCAGCAGTCAACTGTCAAGTGACAGACGCAAGACAATTGGAAAGACTTAATAGACTGCAGACTCCAGATCTCAAGTTTTTTTTTTCACCCGTAACTACTATCTAGGATTTTGAACAACAATCTGGATATTCCCAACCATGTAATTTTCCATTGTGCAGGGTTAATAGTAGCACAAAAACATTGCAGTTAGCCTTGAATCTTGTTAAATGAAACAGTACGTTTACTGTATAAAGTGTATGTATGTAATCACATATACTATATATAATACAAATTGAAGTACATGTGTATAACAAAATATATCTAGTAGTCATATATATTTCATTTCCACTCACCGAAAGTACAGTACCTACATATCTACATACCTGTAGGTTACTTTAAATTCTGGTGTGGCTTCTCATTCTTAGAGTCCTGTCTTACCACAGGTTGACATATTGATGCCACTTTTTAATTTCCTAGTTTTTGGAAAAAAAAGGTTATCGTTGTTATCCCACATGCAGTTATTGTATGAAGCTGTAGGTCCTGGACTTGGCACCTGATATGACCTTTGATCTAGATGTTTGCTGCAGGAAACTTTTATTTGGACAGTTGTACAAAAGAAGATGCAAGACATCTTATAGCTGAAAGATTAAATATTATATATGATATTAACTTTTTTTTTCTTTTAGGAATCCAAAGACAAATTAATATACTCAATCAGTAGCAGACAAAGTGTGGTTGATTGGGGGAACATGAAACTGCTGTCACAATCCCCAAACCATTTGAAAACAAATTAAAATAGCAATGAATCTATCACCACCCATCCATTTTCTGACTGCTTTGTCCAATTCAGCATCACAAGGGCACTAGAGTTGGCAAGCAAAAGGCACAAGAGAGGATGCACCCTGAATAGGATGGCAGTCCATCGTAGAGCATACATAGACACAGACATGCACACTTTCACCAGGACCAAATTTGAACTCAGTTGTGAGTTTATTATTACATGGTAGAATTTCTCAGATGTGTCTCATAGGATATTTTAGCACTTAGAATTATCTAGGTTATTCTATGAAAGCCAGTAAAGTTATTAATTTGGAATACATTAAACAACCCCATCTTTTTGTTACTTTTGCCATTTTTATGACCAATTTAGTTTAGTCTACAAAGCTGACTAAAAGCTGTTACTGACAGCTGATGCATACAATTCTTTAGTGTAACTTATGCAAGATTAGCAAAGTAAACTGATCATTTTGAATCCTTAAACTGTTAAATAAATACAGATAAAGACAGAAAAGCCTACAAAGGTAGTAGTGGAGAGACAACGATATCTTTACTAATTTGGTTATGTTGAGAGGAAGCATTTTTTATAACAAAGTTTCATTGTAACTGGTAATTCACTGTATTTAGTATCCAAGTAATAAGGAATGTATTTGACCATTTCCAAAATTAGGAATTTAAAGATAGTAAGATGTATAAGTCATCAGTTTTGCCCATGAGTAACCTACACAGATATCTCTGGCCTACAATATTCTGAATTGCATTGTGCAGGTGGTTTCAGTTCATTTAAATGTGTAAGTCATTTTTTCTAAAGTAGCTCACTGGTTTTGTAACATCATTAAACTAAAATAGAACCACAACTGTATGTTTTGTAAAGGAAAATAACCTAACAGATATGTGTACTACAAAACTAAATATTTAAATCTGGGAACCACTGGTAAGTATAACTGTTGAGAATATTTACTTATTAAGACCTCTTGTTTTTCTTCAATGTAATACAAAAACATCTCCAGCAACAAATCTTTCCTCTTTAACAAGGTATGATTGTACTGAATTATTTAACTGTCACTTTCCAGTCAATAAATGTTTTATCCATTTTACTGTACTGTCATGTCCTAACAAATACTGCATTTTTCAAGGTAGAAAGTACATATTTGAGAACAGCATGATAACACAATTACTGATAGGTAAATAAAACATAACCATAGTGTCAAATAAAAGGTCTGAAAAAGAAAAGAGTGTGTCTTCTAAAATAAGAAGAGGAACTCAAGTTAAGAAAGCGAAAGCTATAACTCTAAAGTGAAAATATGAAGCATATTTCTTTTGTGTAGTGCAGCATCTTTAAAAGAACTTAAGATCAAGGCTATGAATTTTTTTCTTTTTAGATTTTTATATTAAATGAAGAAATAAACTTGGATCTGTAATTATCTCAAGCAGCAGACAAAAAAACCCCAAAGGATTAAATAAAGACATTCCAAGCCCACTTAAATTTGGAATTCTACAGGAAAATAACATGCATTCCTCTGGATCAAAACACTAAAATGCCAGTGACCGATCATAAAGGCCAAGTATAAAATCACTCAGTCAGGCTTAATGTGCTGTTTGTGCAACGGCACACTCTTTATATTTAATGGATTAATGTAGTTTTTGTAATTGATATTTATCATTTAATTGATAAAGAGTGCCCATGGGACATCACTGATTGTCTGGATTGTGCCTGTGTAAGGCGAACCCAAACCCCAGCAGAGCAAGACTTCATCAGAACATGGAGTGTCATTACCTACAGAGGTCAGATCTGAATGCTGATCAGGTCAATGAGGCAAGCATGCATGCCATGTGGTTATTCTTGCAAGGGCTGGAAGTACGGTACCTGGTATTGAAACCTGGTATTTCGTTATCTGATGTGCAAGATGTGCTCAAACATGAAATGTCAATAATAGGGTTGGGATCTACGGTATGATTCTCAGCAAGTCTAAACCACTCTTAGTGGGTTTTTCTCAAATAACAGTAGACAGTTGGCTTGACACCACTGGGTGTAGGTTCAGAATTAGTCAGACAGAACTCTATCAGTTCCCGGTGCAATAGCTTTACCTCTGACTTCACTGGAACCTGCAGCCTTATGTAAGTAAGCAAATCACTTTTCCTCTAACGAGAGCTAAACATCACCAAGAATCATACAGCAAAAACTAATGACTTGAAGGATGGGCCCATGTATTTTGTAGAGGATATGGATACTATTTGTCATGACTGTGTGCATTTACAGTGCCTTTTTTATAATACAAACTGATGTCTGAACAAGAATGAAAATTAATTCATAAAAGCAATATCAAAATTAATAACCATACCAAAACATATGATATGTTTATGGAAGAAAATCACTGAAAAACTAGTTAATTAGCATTTACATGTTACCTCCATCCCAAGTCTATCGGCCTGTTTCAGTTTTACAGCTAGAGCCAAGTACTTGTTTACTTTTCATTTTGTTATTACATTTAGTTGATACACATTTATGTCTTGAGGGTTTTGTACTGTTTTGATATGGGAAATTATATTTCCCAAATATTAATATAAACATTAACTGACATTTGTAATACCTGACAAATGTGACAAAATGCACTGACAAGCCAAATAATAATTAAAATGTTTTTGGAGTTTGTGTAATGATATGAAGGCAGAAAATAATATCAACAACATATATCATATACTTCCAAACAACTTTAAATGGTCATCAAATTGACAGAAGTGTACTAAAAGTGTAGGAAATGCTGATAAAAAGAAGCATTTGTGTTGCTGATTAAGCAAATAAGATTCTCAAAGAACTGGATCAGACTTCAGGCAAAAGCAGGGGTTTATCACCACTTATTGTATTTTAGACATTTCTGTTCAGTACAACTACTGCAAGTACTGTAGTAGTAGCAGTAATAGTAATTTGTTGTTATAGTGATGCTGGTGCTGACTGTGGTATAATAATTGTCATGTTTTAAATATTATACAGATGAGAATGTTTTTCATATACTGTACTGGTGTGCTTGTTTTAAATTCTCGGTTGAAATGTTCTTAGGACATATAGATATGTGCAACGGACATTTAACCTGAAGGATTTCAGTTAAGTTCAGTTTATTGTTATATGCACAAGTGCAATGAAATGCTTATTTGCATGTATGCTCCAATACAAAGACGTAAAGGAAACACCAAAAACATAAACAGAACAGAGGCAGCAACAACAAGTTAAATAACATACACCTTAGAAATATATATTTTTATTGACTTTATTTTTATTAGCTTTATCAAAGAATAATGGATGTTGTGCTAAAATGATCTACTGTGAATACATAAGCTGTATTAATTATAGTTCCTACAGTACATGTCATATACTGTACTGTACACTTACAAAAGGGAATATGAAATTACTATCAAAATGCTTTCTATTTGATAATTCCTGTAGACATACTGTAGGCCTGCACAAAGTGTGTTAGTAGCTATTATGAAAACATGTTTCGTAGATTTTTGCCTTGTTCATATGTTTTTTAGATAGTTTTGAAAAAATATTTCGTAATGATCAATAGTATTTCATTTAGATTTTTTTCTGCTGTGTGCCCCAGCCTCACAGCTGTTAAAGGTATTAATGTGTTTGCTCAACTGACCTTGTACAGCACAGGATGTATTGAACTTGTCCCAAAGAGTACATTTGATTTATTAAAGAGTTGTACGTGCAGATTTGAACATTTTTATTATTACTACAACAATAATTGCCATCATGAATAATTATAATTAATGTCAATTTTGTATTTCGGAAAAAAAAATAAGCAGGCAGGTCTGGGCAGCATGTTTTTGTCTAAAATGACCAGGATCTGAAGGCTGAGAAAATGCCAGAGTACACGAAGATCTTTTGAAAAAGCCTGTTTTTGGCAATATCTACTTAGGCAAGAAATAATTGATGCTATTTGGCCTGCAGAAGCATAAGTGCTCTAAGTAAAATGGTGAAGTCTTCAATAAATGAAACTTTTCCTTGAACTGTTCATTTTCAAAGGTCCTTGTAGCCTACACAATATTGTGAGTATTGTGAATAATTAGAACTTACTGTGCTTTTTTCAATTGCATTCCCTTTGAAAATGTTAAAGAATATCTTGAGGAGCTGAAAAGTAATGGAATGTTTTTAACCTATTCATTTTCAGATATAAATAATTGTTCAGTTAGTTGTTAATTACATTTATTTTACACAAGTGTCCCATATGATGTATGAATGGAGAGAGCCCTTGGGTGCTTAATTACCTTGTTCCTTCAGTGGAAATCATTCTAATAAAAAATAGCATTCTGCATCACAACAGAGACTGGATAGTCCAGCTAAGAGTCCAGAAAGTGACAATACAAACTTCCATCAATCCATTCACTCCTTACTGCTGCAGTCATTCAAATGAGGTTTCACAAGGAATGACGGATGTGTTGTGTGTTTAAATTGTGAAATACAAAGAAGCTATAAAATTGCTTCCAAGGCAAGCAAATCCTCAGTGTGACATTTCAGTGACTCACAACTTAGCACTGATGCTGCTGACTGGCACTAGCAGTGTTTAAAGCTCCTGGAAAGTATTCACTTCTCTTTAAATTCAGATGACAACCTCTAGGACAGCATACCCATCATTAGGCAGATATATAACGGACCTCCCCAGAATTCATGCTCCAATTACCAGTCTTGTATTCCAGGAAAGCTTTTTCATTTCCCAACTAATGTTCCGCTGCTACATTTGTTTTTACATTTGAAACATATTCTGCTTATACATAACAATATGGAAGCTATTGTTTGGCGACAGTTACTAAATGCATAATTTATTGTGGATTCTGTCAGCTCATGCACCTTATTTTATATTTATGGGTGAGTATGCTTAACTCTTGCTATCACAAGAACTTTCTTTGTTTCATTACCTGCAGTGTGTTTTCCTCCCTCCACTTTCACACTTAAAATCTTAACCCAAATACAGTTTTTGTAAAATTTTACAATGTTTTACTTATTATAGGGAGGGGAGTGGTGGAAATGTGGACTTACTTAAAACATCTTAAAATTTAACAATAATGGACACAAGTAATAAGACCATGATGATAAATTATCTTAATTGAAATAATTTATTGTTAATTGGCACTATTTTATATCTTTAATTAAATATTTGTATTTTTACACAACCAAGTCGATTACTGATTATCACAAGTACATAAAATTCAAGGTAATAGTGATACACCGATCACAGTGGTGATACAAAGATACACTACTGTCAAAACATACTGATGTACTGCTTGAAGACAAAATGTATAATCCATCCCATATTTTCCTTGTCAAAATGATACATTTACAGTATTTGTTCATTTTAAAATAAAATCAAAAGCAAAGAACAGTGGAGAACCAATAAAAACTGGATTATGTTCTCCTGAAAAGAATGGCAAAGTGGTAAAAAATAAAATTGAACAACTTGTTGAAAAAGTGTTTTCATATACTGTATTCTACAGATCCAAGCAAAGAAATCTTGGTTTCCTAACTCCATCCCTCAAAAGATGATTGTGTTTCTAACACTCTTTCTTGGCAAAACCTCTAATCTTATCACAGGAAACCAAGTGTCTGTTTCCACTTTTCAGGCCTTGGCTAAGTTTAAATAGTATTTGATACAGCACACCTGTAGCGGTTGACTATAACTCTAAACAACCTGTTTAAACATTTTAAACAGTTGAAGGTCTAACGTCAGTCCTCCAGGCTTATTACATTGAAGAAAGGCTATTGAAATTTGATTTGATTGTAATCTACAAAATAAAACCACAACATGTATACAGTAAGTACATGTATAGAACTTATAGTACATGTACAAAATATCAGATTCTTATTTGGCTTTATCAATTTTTAAGGACGTGGCTATTTAATCTGTGTATTAGGTGGTGTATTAGACTATGGTCTTAAAATAAGAGATCATATTTTTTGTAAAAGAAATTGATAAATATTTTTGAAGAAACTATTCGAAACATATTTTGTCCACTGTTGGATTGATTATCAATAGGTTAGTAATAAATATTAGCCTTACACATGTTTTGTTTGGACCATAGTGCAGTCCTCAAATAATGGTTCAAAATCCACCTTTATTTCTGAATGGGGAGTAGTCACCTCTGATATCCTGCTTTGAAAGGACATTACAAAAACAGTAAAACTGACGTAAATTTTCTTGTTTAATGACTTAAGATCATAAATTAAGTCATCCCCCAACCCACCCACACTGTCTAGTTTTACATTTTCATTTCAACTGTTACAGAAATCTAGTTATTGATACCCATTTCTTCCCATGTTGAGTTCTCTTGTGAGGGTTTTCTTCTCTAGTATAGCTGCAAAATTAATGCTGCATGATAAATTCTGTGTATGCCAACACTTCGTACATTAGTCTTTTGGCAAAGGTTCATAACAGACTTTCATGTGACACCTATATGTATATCGTGTGCTGAAGAGGTTACTGATAGTAGGGCTTCAATATATAAATACAGTATTCTAGGCTTAGACTTTGTGACCCAGCCACAATAAATCCATTTGGCAATGGTCCAGGACATGCACTTGAATTTACCACAATACTGTCATATTTCTTCTACAGTTCCTTTAAAGAAACTTACACAAAATAGTAATCTTTCAAATAGTGGAACAAAATGCAGACCCAGACTTACTTTAACCCTCCAACCTTTCAATAAAAATGTGATAAAACCCCAAAACTCAGACTTAACAAAGCAATAACACAGCTGTGCCAAAGCCATTGTGTTTAGCACTTCTATGACCCCTCGTTTAGTTTCGCAGAGCCCTGATTCTATCTAGGGGAAAGGGGGACCAGATTAATCTGTCTGACTTTTTTACCTAAGGGGCTGTTTAAGTGCATTCTCTTTTTACCTTTTAATAATTGCACTGTAACCTTTCATAACTATTCTTATTTGGTTTTAATGCTAGCAGATAATTGTTCTGCAGTGCTGTTCTGCAGGCATATTTGCATTGTTTGTATCAATACCAATCAAAGCAACAGCTGTTTTTACAGGTTAATTTGATGCAATTAGAGGATGTTCCATCACAACTTATTTTGTACCACATGAATAAAGCAATGTTGTTCCTGAAGTCTTGAAATAAATGTAACCTACAAATGGATGTGAAACTGAGAAATTGGTAATATTAATATTTAGATTTTAATAAGAGCACAAATACCGCACAAAACGTAGAGCAAAGAGATACTGTACTATTGATATTTTGGTTGCACTGCAAGTTCTTCATACATTATACAGACAAATTAAGACTTTTAAAGATTAGGGCCTTCCAATTCCAATCAAATACTCCAACAAGGTTTTGGTTAGGTCTACATATTTTTATTGTACCTCATATTTTTTGTTTTGAAACTGTCTTACTAAAATAGGCCTACTTTTGTAAATCATTACTGAGTGCTATAGAATCAGACTTTAAAGATGAACACCAATCATTAAATCACATTATTCAAAATAATGTGCTGTTTGCTTGCTTCAGTGTTTGGAGCACAAATCATAATGATTAAGAAACATAAAATTGTCTAATTTAGGAAGTTATATACTGTGTATAGTGAATAAGAAAGGGTTATTTGAGAGAACGAGATTGGTAGCAGGGTTAAAATGCCATGTGCATCTGACTAAAAAAGTGTAACTTGAGCAGACCACAGAACCTGGTGTAAACAACTTCAAGGCCCTTTTTCCAGGATATTAGATTTGTTTGTATTTCTTAATCATTAAAAATTGAACCTGAGATAAAATAAAAACAAATAAGTGGAACAGGATCTACTACTAATAAAGAAACAAAATTTAAAGTTTTGTGATATAAAGTTGTAGTCATAAGTAGCAGTTTAATATATAGTAGAACAGGAGGTGTTACGATTGTGAAAAAGCATCTCCATATTTTAATATTTTTAAAATAATTAATGTATATCATACATTAGTACATCAAAACTAAAATTGTTCTTAAAAACAAAGCATTTGAAAATGTATCCATTGCAGGAAACATAAAGCTGTGTGATCCTAATTGTGAGTGACAATGTACATGATTTCTGTGGGCTTTGTGGTTTTTAAGAAGAGTTTTGCATCTACTGTAAGTTGGCAGGCTAACAGTGCTCACGCTTAGCAAATGTTCACATATGATTCACAGTTAAATATTTAAGCACAGACTTCATTAGTTCAAAGCTGTCTAAATATGACTATGCATACTACTAACTTAAGATCTTGTTCAGTTCAGCCACAAAAAACAGAAAAAGCTTGGCAGACTTGTTGAAATTAAATGTCTTATTCTCATGTTAATATTTTGCTGTGATAAAGAGTAATATTAAGAATATAGATCATAAGAAAGAATGTTCACAGTAGCCCCACAAACACCATAGATGGAGAAATCTTACTTAAACTTCATTTGGGTATATTTACAGCATGTCAGCTGCTGAGAACTGGGCTCCTCCTGTCGTAAATAAAATGATCAACAAAGCAGGGACCGAACAAAGGAGAATTTCTAAAGTTGCATAAACATCAATTACTGTTTAAATATTATTTTTACATGAAAGAACATTTGACACGTTATTTTTACATGAAAGAACATTTGACACGTTCTTCAGAGTATGACCTTTAAAAAACATTCAAAAACATGTTTTATTTAAATAACCCTCTTTTGTTTCATGAAAAACTAAGCTGTAGAATTCTTGGGACTCATGTCACAGACTATCAGGATAACCTACTGAATTCCTCTTAATGTGGTATGCTTGAGCAAGTGAATTCAAGTTAGATCCTAATCATATACAGTAAACACTCCTTGAGGACATCCTTCTATAAAGTAAGTCCAAAGTTTTTAGTAGGTTTTTTAATAAAATGGTCAGGAAATGTATCAGATGTGTTATCATACAATGATAAAAGCAAACGTTTTAAGAAATAAATGAACACAACTGGGCATCTCAGTTGGAGGTACTGTACAAGGATCTTTCCCAGTTCAATATGATAAGTTTGATTAAATCGCTGCCTCTTAATGACAAAGTACATGTTTGAGTCAACCTTTTTGCATGTGGCAAACAATACAAGTTGGAAAGATTAAGTAATCCACTGAAACACACCAGTACATTCCTTAAGACAAACAGTTATGTGACAAATTGCAGAAGTGTTACACAAAAGCCTTCATGCAACAATTTGACATGTACCATGTGTGGAAATTTTAGTTAAATTTTACAATCCAAGATTATGGATACCTTTTATTGTATAAGTTGCCAAGACTGAAAGGAATATAGCACGGTGCTCATCTGAAGTAATATGAACTATTACAGAGGAGGGTAACCTCAATTTTTTAATTTTGAAATTAAGCGCTATAAATGTTTATTTACATATACTGTGTGTTTATTCATACAATGTTAAAAGGATTCATGTTAATTTATAACCCATTACAAATGATAGATTATTGTTACTGTATATATACAGAGAGGCACTACAAAGACAAAAGTGCTATTGGTTCCAATGGAATATGTAAGTCAAGCTCATAAAAAGCTTCCACAAAAGAGGTATGCAACCCTGGTCCTGAAGAGTCCCAATACTGTTATTCATATATGTGATTACACCCTAATCATCTGTTTCTTAAAGTTTAGGAACAGAGGTTTCAGCCATCAATCAATTAATGAAGTAATGTTTCAATAAAGGGAACCCTGATTTCAGGGCTGAATAATACTCTGAATTTTGTTCCTAATGAGATCCAAGGTACTTGATTAAACACACCATCTGTTTAATTAATCAGAATTAAATTGTCGGAGACGCCAATCCAGAATTATAAGCAGGAGACCAAGGTTTGTAAAATAGCACAGCAAAATCTTCTGGGGTATGCTGAGGCACTATCCCTCAACAGTGAGATAAGCGCAAAGACATAAAAGGACCCTATAAAACACCTCTAATATTAAACTGACTCTTTCCTATGTTCATAATGTTTCATCGATTTAAATGCTATTTTAGATGTTGATAATACTAAACATATATACAGTAGTTGTTGAATTTCCAGTTATTTCTTTTATTATATACTGTACTTTCCCACTTTGTAGGTTTAGACTCAGCTCATAGCTACAGTATACTCACACAGGGAGAATGAGGACTCGCAGACATGCTCCTCCAACAGAGCCTGTCAGGGCCATTCACTGTTTGACACTCAGCAGACTCCCCAGTGTCTTATAGGCGAGTTAGTGCTAACTGAAGGAGCAGTGGGTCTCTTACTGACATCACTGCTAGCTTACAAGAGTCTGAGAAGTCACAGGAGTTGTCATTTCACAATCTAACCTAAAGGTACTCTACTAATAGTGTACTACTGTATACCGATAAAAGCTGGATGGGGGCATGGTGCAGATTTGAACCAAATGTGTGTAAGTCATAGGGCTTAATTTGTACTTTGAGCAAACATCATCTGTATTGAAGGAGCTACTTAGTTGTACCATAATAATTTTATTATAATCATGAGAATAGAGGTGATCTGCAAAGGAATACAAACAGTAGAGGTTAATTTAATATTGCAAAAGGAAAGACACAAAAATCTGTTCTCAAAAAGCTCTACACTTACTCTATAGTGACTTATTATCTTCTGTTCACAACATTGAATTAATCTTTGCTTGTTCCATATTATAATCAATAGTATTACACTACTATATATTGAACTCTTAACACCTCAGTTCATGTTGTCACCTTTAAACAAAGCAGATATGGACATATAAAATAGTATGCAGTATCTTCAAAGTCTTTATTTTATTTAAAATATAAGTGATCGAGAAAATGAATAAGCTCACAATTGCAGCTACAGGCTTGCCTTACTATTTCTTAGTTGGTGGGCTGGTAAAGATTGTGTCATTTAAAGCACAATAATTTATCTTGTTATATATTCCCAACCCTAGAACTACAAAGCTAAATACATTGCAAAGCATGCACATTGTGAGTATAATGTGCCAACTTTTGCATACAAGAATTACTTTGTACTTTATATATGCTTGTTTGCTTTAATGCAATGACAGACTAAATGTGGTTGTAGTTTTAATATTACTACTGCTACTACAATGGTATGGTTAACACACCAGATGAACTGACAGGAACTGCAATCACATTACTGTTTTGATGTGAGTTATTGTAATGGATTACTGTTACTGTTGTAACTGTAATTTTGTTGAGTTTCATGAGTTAATGACTCATGAGTTGACTTTAAAATGGTACAAGAGGTATAAGACTGCATAATCAGATGTTCTCTATAAATGCAGAATTTTATCTTTTGTACAAAAACTCATACACACTTTTTATTTACATTATTTAATTTTGCAGCTATACTTGCTTGACTGTGGGTGGCTGGCCAGTGCCAGAGCAAGTTACGAATACCCAGCACCAGCTGAGTTCACCCACTTAATTCCAACTCACTAAGCCTATTGTCACTGAAGTATAGACAGTTTAAGAATTCAACAGCACTTCAACCTGGTTTAATTTAAAACGATTTAAAAGAATAAGCTCATAAATGTGTGTTTGGAGAAAAAAACTACGCAAAATTGTTTTTTCATTTAGAAATTCTCATCTTACATTTAGAGGTAATGCTTATAGTTTGTTCAATACAGAAATCCATTACAAACATTATTTCTTCTGCCAATATGATGCAGATTGTATCCAAATAAATTCCCATTGGTTGTTCACTGAAAAGGACTCAGTAAAAAATTGCTCTTAAGTAATATTAGCTTATTCCATTAATAGTAAGGGATTTATATAATACAACTCAGTATGATGATAACAAAGTTAAGTTATCTATTATTAATTGACCTGCCAAACAGCTAATTACTAACCATTCTTCCAGTTTTTTTTACAAATTAGTAGAATTGAGATAGCAATTACTGTATATTGAATATATTTAATTAATATTGACATTGTTTCTTGTAGAAGGAAACGATAAATATACAGTATAAAAGAATATATTCTGTAAATGTTTTAACTATACACCGAATATTTAGGTTTGGGGGATTCGAGTATTCTTTATTTATTTATTACAATCAATCAATAACACTACTCAAAATAAGTTCTTAATATTCAGCATTTGAACCATTTAATAAACAGAGAAGTCCAAAATGTTAAGCACTAGAAGCATTTCTGATTTTAAGCACATCTAACTAAGGGATCCTTCAGTTTGTTGATGAGTATGTCACTCAGCCACTGGGAATAGAGGAAACAATTTCTTTTGCTCTCTTGTAAAAGGTTAATGCTTTTAAAAGGATACATGGTGCTACTGAAAATGTGTATTATCCCCTTTTAAGTGATATTGATTTCATATCTCAACTACATAAATAAATGTAATAGAATTTTAATTTGTAGACAATACATTGATGACATTTAAAAAAAATGTATACCTCCAAAATATAGAAACAAGCAGAATAAATAATGTAAAATATATAGAATTCTCACAAAACAAAGTTAAATTAAAGCAAAACCCTTTTATAGTGGGAGTAAAACTACACACAAATACTTTGAAGACAGACATGTATGTCTACATAAGAATCACATATATCATAAATATACCAATTTAAATGACAATTAAGTATAAAAAGATCCTGAGGAAAATGTGATTAACTACAATGTGTATTATGCAGTTGTTTGTTTCACAGATTTAAATGTGCTGACCTAATAGTGTACTCAGATCTGTTGTTGTTTATAAAGCATGTAGTAAACATTGCAATAATTCTAGTTACAATAATTACATCACGAGTTGTTTTGTTATAGGAGGTTGTGAATCACATAGCAGATGGCGGTCATAGCAACCTGAAAAACTAGTTGCCTCTATTAGACCATTGGTAGCCACTTTGGGATGTATCTTAAGCTTGAAATGCCCCATGAGTTTCACTCGGATGCCTATCCTTACAGTCATTTTGTATATAATAATATAAGTAAATGTTTATGAATTTAATTTTTACCATTTTTCCAAAGAAAAACTGCAGTTTGTTATGTTTAGATTTATTTGACGGTAGTCCTACAATTCTAAGCAGATGTTGTAAGAATCACAATTGGGATTTCAAGTGTTTGTGTGTAGTAGAATAAATAGTTGTTCTTTTTCAAAAACAGAAATTAGAACATGTCAATTTGATAGTGTTGTAGAAAGGCACCAGTACTAATATGGTGATTGTGTTAGTTTAATTGGCAAGTGTGTCTGATTAGTAAACAGTAAAAAATGTAGCTGTTTTTTTCTCTAAAAAATAACAACAGAAAAAAATGTTCAGTGCTGTTGCATATACTGTGGCTAAAAATCCAAGTTTACCATATCAAGGCATTTTTGTCTATGTTACAAAGCTGTACAATTTGACACTTGTGGTATTTGTTAATGGCCTAGGCTTTCCCACACTATCTTATATGGTTCCTGAAACTGCTTTGGACTTTCATGGGTCACTGGAAGCTTTCCTGGACAACCAATACCTAATCAACAGCACAAGTCAGCATACTCAAGTAAAGAAAAAAAAATCTTGAGTTCAAACTTTTTCAAGGGATTTCAGTGTGTGCAAAATTTCTTGATTAATAACACATGGAGGCCAAGAGAGGCATTATGCTCATGTACTGTATTGCAAGAAGGGTCTCGCTGAGTGGAAACAAGCAAATTCTGACGCGTGTACAGGCAATCTTATCTTTCCCTCCTTTTGATGATTTGTGTTCAATATCCAAAACAAGCAAAGACTAGCCAGTGGAGTTTAATGAAGCTTGCAACAACACAGGAGCAGCTTGGTTTCCTCAGGGAAACAACTCCAAAGTTAGTATTTCAGTCATTTTCATCAAACGCTTACTATTCATGATGCTCCTCAGTAGTGAACATTCTAATAGTGGAGTACTTTACATCTCTCTCATAATAATGCACAGAGATAACAGTATGGAATATTGCAACATTGATTATTTAGCTATCTTAATTCTGCATTATGGTAGAGATGTGCAAATGTGCCCTGCTGACATATTTAATTGTAAGCATAACTATTCTTAAAATTGTGTCTCTTATAAACTTATAAACTTATAAAATTTTTGGTATTCTGGAGACATAACTCAACAATTTAAGCACAATTTTACCACATAGACTGTATCAAATAAAATAATAATTTAATTGAAAATGCATTACATTGCGATTTGTGCTGCAAATAGAGATACAGATTGATTGTCATTTCCTAATGACAACAAAGTGGGAAGAACAATAACTTACTGTTTTAATTCAGTTCAGACCAATGTACTGTGTTATTCTCCCCGTTTTGTGCAACATTATTTTTGTGTTATGTTTTGTACTGCAAAATTGCACATTGTTATTTTGCTTCAACTACAGTATATAAGCCAATATCTAAGGACCAAATGGAGTTAACTCTGGTGCACATGCTACAGAGGCCCTCGTAGACATTCTCAGATAAAGCAGCTCAAGCCACATGTCTGCACAGCTTGTGAAGTACAGTACAGTTTATATTTTTACTGACAAATGCACACAAATATGCTGTAAGCATATTTTACTGAAAGACGCTAGTTATCAATGGTCTGATAAAACAATTAAAATACACTTGCATGCTATATAGTACATAATTCTACAAAAGTATCAACACTAAATCTAATATCCTTACCTAAATGTGAACTATAAGATTCCCATCATATAAGCTATAATACATACAGGATTTGTGCTTCCACATTCTAAAGCAGTTGTTTCAAATATTTATAGTAACTTTACATGGTTATGCCTCACAGTCAGAGATGTTTGTTTATATCCTATTGGGGGATCCACACACTCCAGCAGGTTGAGCAAGTGTTTGATTGTGAGCAAGTGTTTGATTGTATACTGCACAATCCAATCATGGCGAGTTTTCTTTGACATTCCCGCTTTGCTCCTTCATTCTAAAATCCCTGGTTCTCAATGTACTGGGAATCTTCCGACCTATTCTTTCTCCATCTGGTCAAGAGCCATAATATCCCAGGATGTCTGCAACATGCTAAATTTTCCTTGCCTTTTCCATTTTACAGCTCCCAAAATGCATTTCAGCCCCCAACACAATTGTACGATGACTTTCTTGTCACAGCTGCCTCCATGATAGGCCGCGACTAGGAGGTTTCAAAAGTCACAGTCATGGTCCCATCACCATTAACTGGTTGGAAAATTTGTTGGGAAGGGAAGATATCTGTGTGTGCCATTGTGTAGAAACCATTGCACTGCAATCTTGACAGAATGCAACCTTGATCCAATGACATGGTAACTTGGAAGTCTCATGCATCTGCAGCTTTCACCTATTAGGACAACCACTGAGCTGATGAATATCTTCTTCTGCCTGTTCTACCATTTCCCGAGGCTTGTTTTCTGAGTATGGAGGATGCAGGAATCTTAACATCGTAGGAATCTTTATGGTTACTAAAGTGGCCAAAGGACTGAAAGAGTCCTTCTATACTGTACTTCTCCCTGTTGACACTGATCATACATAACTCATTGCTTGGGTTCCACAGTAAGGATGAGTGGGGGAACTTTGGGAGTCATTGTATATTACTATATTAACAGCAGTACACGAGAATACTAAGCACTAAGCCAAAAATAGTTGTAATAAATGGTATTACAGGGATTATGTGAAGTACAGTACATAGGCTTTTAATTAATGCTTATGGAATGATGCCAGTAGGTTTAGAGAAAGAGTAAGCAGTTTATATTGAATTTGTTTACACAGATGCATTAAAATACAGTACATTAAAAAGAAAACATTCTTGAACTGTCACCCTATTGTGATTAAGTAAACTAAGTAAAAGGATTGTTAGGCATAGTTGCATTACAAAACTGTTTGAATCTCTAGATTCTGCATGAGTATTATATGTTATAGATAGATTGTAAGTTATCTGATTAATTGTACAAAGGTAAGAGGGCTCTCCAGGTCTCAAAAGGCACTTTGGTCAAATATATACAGTATTTTAAGTCATGAACTGTAAATAAATACTTAGGAGTAAATGAGCAAACAACTGTACCCATGAAGTGAACTGACGCTGTGGATTCCCCCGTGGCTACAGTTTGACACCACAGCTTCAAATAAAAATATTTATTTAAGTTTTACAAAGAGAGTGCAAATGAAAAAAAAAAACTCAATATTTGAGTATTTGCCAAGAAATAATTACAGATTATGAATGGGATCCATATTTTGTTGAAATACACAATCTGTGTTGCAGTAAAATGTTGCACAAAACTTCACTGGCTTTCCTTTGTCTGAGCAGAAGGAAAAGTGTGTCATCCAGCAGCATGCAGATTTATTTTATAATTCTACATTCAACAAACAAAAGAGGTGACAGATGGCCTATAATGTCATGCTGACAGTTATAATAAAAGTTTATTTTTCTTCAAACTAGCAATCATTTTTAAACACCGTTTTACATTATGATTTTAAGAGTTACGCTAGACTGTATAAACTATTTACTTAAGATCTTTTTTGGCTTTCTTTCAGTCAGCCCACCATAGTTTGAAAGTGACATACCAAAAAGGTCATCAGATTAACTTCAAGCACTATACTGTTTCTTTCTTATCTTTGTGTTTTTTAAATTCTCTTTAAATTGCTAAACATTGTTACAGTATGTTGAATATTTTCCTGTTTCTGAATGTAGCAGTAATTTATTTCATTTTAGTTTGTGTGTTTTCCAAGAAGTAAGTGCGACAATGAAACTGAGACTCATTTTAGACCATGAGCCATGAGCTCCAGATTCCAAGAGAACTGGTATATGTGTGTTTGTGGCTGTGTTCATATTTCTCTTGCTTTCACCTGTATTAATTAAAAACATGGTGTGTTTTCATTGTACAAGGGTAACAGATGTTAAGATGGCAGGGATTTTTCAGAAGTTACTATCATTACTCCTACTGGCAGGAAAAGCCCATGTTATGCCGGACACCACAAACCTTTGTAACAATGTGGGAGTGGGAGGAGCCATGTCGAATTACCAGCAAGAGTCGATGCCCCATCTTAAGGTGCGGAGGCACCGGTGCGAGGTTAGCGAAAACTGAAAAAGAAAAAAAATGCACCGCTTTACACAGCGGTGTTCAAGCTGGACTGTCCTTATTTGGCAGGGTCCAGCCTGGGAAAAAAAAATCAACCGCTTGAAACAGCAGTATCCAGTCTGGATCCTGCTAAACAGGGATAATCCAAACTGCATACTGCTGTCCCAAGTGGTTATTATTTTTTTTCACAAGGAGCACGAGGTCAAAACAAAAAATGAACTCAACCTGTCCTAGATGAATGAAGGAAAAATGGGTCCTCGTTGATCGTGTCACAATCCCCCTCCGGGGCTGTCGCTATAAGGGTGTCCCCTTGTGGGGGGTTTGCTCATCCCTCCGGGCACCCACAGCTGCGGCTCATCCAAAATTAGCCAGGACAGCTGTGGTTGCTAAGGCAACGTGTTGCCTTTAATCCAATGCCCCGTCTCCACACTGAACATGCCCCCTCATAATGCCACACCCGGGAGTAGTAAAAATAGAATTCTTCTCCTTGGTTGGAAGTCCAGCAGTTGCACTAAATGTTTTTGTTTGAGTGCACTCTTTTCCAGTGAAATAACAGTGTCAAACTGATTCATTGCAGGGCTGGGCCATGGTGTACTCCTAACGTCAGAACCCACACAAATGCTGAGGAGTGTTACACTAGTGCCAGATAAAGGTAAGATGTGGAGAGGATTCATCCTAAGACCTAGTAGGCCAGCACTGGCAGAGAGGCTTGAAAGTAGCAAAGGTGTTCTATAGTCCAGCCAGAGCCAGTGTCTTATCACAGGCAATGAAAATCTGAATACATTTAGCTCTGCCTGGTCTTTTGAAAACTCTGCAGACCACCCAACAGTGAACAAATAATACTTCTGTACTCTGGAGTACAGAAAGTACTTTGGAGCTGTAGGATATGAAGTAAGGATAAAACAGTAATATATTAAAAGGATTTTGACATCTTTTTTTATTTTGCATTTGATACCACAACACAGAAAGTTTAACACCAAAAGGTTACAGACTAAATCAAGAGATTGAAGCATTTTACTGCAAGAAGTCATGCAATGCCTCAGCAAAGTAAAATTTCTGTACACATTATAAAAAAATCTGTATGTACTGTATCTCTTTGCAACAGATTTGCACATTTTGAAATCTATTTCTAAAATATGTATTTCCACACAAACAACATTTAATTTTAACAGTTGCTTGATGTGTACTGTAAAACTTATTTAACGCGGATATATTGGATATATTGGAATTTGGCATCTTTGTATGGCTATTAATATAATAGTTCAGGTGGGTAGCTGCGTCAGGAACAAGTGATAGGTTTATTCAGTGCTGAAAAGAGAAGAAAGAAAACACCTGAAGAAGGCTCCACGGCTGACACGTTGCGTTTCTTTTCTTCTCTTTTCAGCATGGAATAAACCTATTACTTGTTCCTTATTAATATAGTATGCATTTCTAATGAACTATTATTTTAGCATTTTGACTTGGATTTTCAGTCAACAACATACTACATGATGCTGTTGAAGTGTTGAAATTATAGTTGATATAGTGTAGGCAAAGTCTTATTAAGCCTTGTTTTTCCCTTCTTTTAAACTAACTTTTGACTGCAGCTAATTCTTGCGAGGCCAATAATATAACTTAGATACATGTAACAAGGATTAATAGTACAGGTGGTTAATTTACTGTTTTTTTTCCAGTGTAACAACTTATTTGTTCTCTAACAAAAGCCAAACCTTATGTTTTCATTTACAAACATAATGTCAAAACTGAATACAAACAGGGAGCACAATTCCTAATACGTGAATGATCATCATTCATTTTAACAGATAAAGTAACAGATGAAAGTGTCCAGATTAATGTTGAAACAAAACATTCTGGAGTGGATTTATGCAATTTTGTAAATTATATACAGAGAACATATGTTGCTGGTATAAGTTTTTCGAACTGTGCATATACTTTAGGTATAATATGTTGCTAACTGGTATGTACACTATATCCTTAAACAATGGAAATTCACCCCTATTCAAAAATGTTCTGAATGCACCTCTCTATGAATAGTCAAGTTGAACATGCATATAATCGTTTTTTTTATCATCTCTTATTTCATAGCATGCTTAAATTGAATGAGTATAGCATGAGTTCAGCTAGAATATTGTCTTACATTCTTTCAGGCTAACTCATTTCTTATAGGACTCAACGTAACGTAAAAATTACATGTATTCAGATCAGGTGTGATGAACAAATATCAGGGAACATACAGTACAGTACAGCTTCAGAAAACACCTATAAAAATGTAAATTCTTGCTGTTGGCATGCAATACCTTCCTTTTTTACACATACTATTCCACAGTCTACCAATCTCTTTATATTGTCCTGGTCCTCTTATCTTGTGTGTGTTTGTGCCTTCAACTGCTTATGTATAATCTCCAGATTTGTTGGGTCAGAAAGAGTATCAGTTTTAGGATTTTGATGTAGATTCGTAATCTTCGTGAATTCAGTACCTACTGTAGGGTTCATAAAGCAGCAGCCATATCACCCTGCAACTCACAACTGACAACCCACTGAATCTAAGCAAGTGTGAGCCTGGCCAATACCTGGATTGTTTGCTGCTGGAAGTGGTGTTAGTGGGGCCATTAGGGGTTGCTCAACCTGTGGTCTGTGTGGGTCATAATGCCCCAGTATAGTGACGGGTACACTATACTGTAAAAAGGCACTGTCTTTCGGATGAGACGTAAAACCGAGGTCCTGACTCCCCATGGTCATTAAAAATACCGAGAATTTTTTTTCTTGAAAAAGTAGGGATGTTACCCCAGTGTCCGGGCCAATTATCCCATTGGCCTTTACCAATCATGGCCTCCTAATAATCCCAATCTATGAATTGGCTTCATTACTCTGTTCTCCTCCCCATACTAGCGCACCATGGCTGCCGTTGCATCACCCAGGTGGGGTGGTGGTGGAGGGGAGTCCCCATTAACTTGTAAAGCGCTTTAAGTGAAGAGAAAAGCACTATATAGGTGTAAGAAATTCTAAAGCATACTGTTTCTGTACATAGTGATACATATAGATACTGTACATATATATATAATTATTCATATTTCTATACATATGTGATACAACCTGTCTCTTCTAAGTCCATGCTGTTTTCTTTTCAGTGTTTAGTTTAAAATTAAGCTTTACGTTTTTAAAGAACAAATGTTGCTGAAATAAGGAAGCAATACTGTCTATGAATTTTAAGTTTAGAATATATAGCATTTGATCTGTCTTCAGTTCCTAAATAATAAATAAAGAAATACTAGGTTGATGTCTAGATGCATTTCAATTATATTGTACTAAGTATTACACTTTTAATACAGCTTGTTAGTCAGTCATCTGTGCCTGCTCTTCACAGTGGATGCCTGCCCTTTGCATGGTTCGTTGTGCACACAGGGCCTCATGAAAATTACGTTTATCTTGTATTAATTATAATCATCATTTTAGTGATATGACTGGAAAACAATTAATCAATGTCTCAGAACTCACTCCATATTTAGTGAATCAAGACCTATTTGATTAAAATCTATAGCAAGCTCTGCCTGCTAATCATTCATTTAACTAGGGAAAACTACACTGATAATGATTTTTGACAACTAATTACTTTATCTTCTATTAACTTTACCTTTTTGAGCTAATAAGGTAAAATGCATGATTTAAAAATATATTATTCCTTTGATCTTGGTAGACTAAATGATTTGGACGTTTTATATGAATGTGCTTTTATCCTGAATGATAATGGAAGAGAATAATTTGGGATAAACTCAGTTTATTGTCTTGAAAAATCTGACACCAGCTTCACATACAAACTGGCATGCAAAACTAGCACTATTCATTAGTACCTGTTGGCTGTGTTAGAACAATATTAACAGCATTGCAGAAAGAAAAAGAAAAAGACTGGAGTAAAGCCATATCACCACATGCCTGATAGCCTGCCAGGGGTGGGGAATATCTGCTGCTTAATGTTACAGCATCAACTCTCTCCTGCAGAGAATATGAATTGTATTTCATTTGAACAAACAAGTGTCATGCATAGGGATGCTGGTCAAGTCTACTGGCTCTCATGCAAGCCAGCCATAAATCTATATAAATGTCACACACTCAGAACAAAGTGAAACTGTTTTTATTACAGAAAGGTTAGTGTTAGGCAAACATTTTGTGTGCATCTTAAGAAATTCATTTTAAATAGTCACTTCAAAAGAACCAGAAAGAACAAAATACAAAGGGCACTATTACTTTCTTTATATTACCTCATAAGATTTTTACTTCTTGCAATAAGATTAGCTACAGTTAGGTAATTCAGATTGAATGTGTACAGAATTATGAATGTGGTGAGGGTTTAAAAAGTCATTTACTTAAACAATGGTATAACTAAATGTTGTTTTATCTGACATATAACATTGAGTGTACTTATGGTCACCATGACGCGAGAAGGATATTGCTGAACTGGAAAAAGCTATAAAAGAAACCAGGACAATTTCTGCTTATGACACAATGTTCAGGCACAGTTACAGCAGAGGTGTTAAAAATAAATTAATCTCTTCAACCTCGAACAAAGGTGATTGCAAGATCAGAATCAAGACTAAAATTCAACACCAGAGAATACTTAGAGCTTGACAGTACAAGGAAGGACTGAAGTTAAGTTATTTATTTATTTTAAAAAGGAGTGACAAGTGTCTGGTTTAAGCTGTTTTTCCAAATTGTTGTACTCTGATACCCTTTAAGAAGCACCTAGATTGAGATCTTGGGATCCATTAACTGCCAGGAATGGAAGTTCATTTGATTAGCCTTTTTTCATTTGTTATGCTCTTATACAGAACCTTTATTACTAATCAAAGATACTGAGGCTATTGTTCTCTTCTTGACATGCATGATTATAGTACTAAAATGGATTTTACCTCTATGCCTATAACATTACCAAACAAAAATTCGAATTAAATGAAATTATTAGGAAGACACAATTGGCAAGGGCCAATGGGAAATACGGCGAGGACGCCGGGGTTACATCCCTACCCTTTTCGAGAAACGTCCTGGGATTTTTAATGACCACAGAGAGTCTGGACCTCGGTTGTACATCTCATCCAAAAGATGGCGCCTGTTTACAGTATATTGTCTCTGTCACTATATGGGGCATTAGGACCCACATGGACCGCAGTGAGCACTCCCTGCTGGCTCCACTAACACCTCTTCCAGCAGCAAGTTTTTAGTTAAAACTCAGTATTTCCCAGGAGGTCTCTCATCCAGGTACTGACCAGGCTCACACCTGCTTAGCTTCAGTGAGTTGCAGGGTGATGTGGCTGCTGGCGAACTTCACAAACTATTGTGAAAGAAAGTTATTAAAACAATTTTCACCTTACACAAAATACAACATTACATTGAAATATACATGATGCAATTACTGTAGGTCCATAGAGGATGATTTACAAAAATATTATATCTCTGCAGACAAATGTAAGCAAATACAATGTTTTGCATATACTGTAGGAAAGTAAAATTAGTAAGTCATTAAATCATGACTGGCATAGAATTAGAAAGTGCACAAAGAATTGAGACACATACAGACAATATACCGGAAAAATATAGAAGTCCAATAGGATGCTAAGATTCATAAGAGAATGTATTAGTCAAGAGAGATTATACAAAATCTGTAGAATGTCAAAGGTAGAACACATCTGGGACACTGCAGCTCTGGTCTCTACATTATGTTAAAGATAAAGTAAACTAAGAGAAAGTCCAGAGATGAGCTGCAAGACTCAGTCATTTTAGATCTTAAGGATATGAGTTATGAGGACAGATTAAATTAATTTAACCGTTCAGTCTCAGTTAAAAACAGCTAAAATGGGATTCGATTAAAACTTCCAAAATATTAAAATAAATCAATAAAGTTGACCCCTTCAAATTACGTTCAGTGTATAGACACAAGCAAAGAACCTAAGTTTGGAAAATTCAGATTCAAACCAATAATAGAAAATGTTTTAAACGGACAGTTTTCTATGATAGGAATAGATTATCAAGACATGCCGTGGAGGCAGAGTCACTGGGATCTTTCTAAAAAAAGCTTGACCCTGTGACAAATTTTCTTAGTGTGTAGGAGAATGTGTGTGTGACAAGAGCTGATGGGCAGACTGGCCTGCTTTTACCATAACTTCTTCTTGTGTTAAAACCATGGCCTGAAATAGAGCACAAGGAAATTCAGAATCTACACATTCGTTTTATGAAGTGCCATCCAGCATTTAATGACAGTGCTCTGTTTAAATTATTTGCAAATTATTTTTTATTGGTCATTTGTTTGAAAATACCACATACAGATGTTCTGTCTGTTTCACTATAATCTCTATAACACAGTCAATAATTAATTTGCATCACTCTTTCAATAGACTATTTGCCACAGGCATTGAAGTGTAAGTAAAGTATCCTCCTATTACTACGCAAGCTTTACAACATTATATTAAATACTGTATGTTGAATATTCTGAATACACAATAATCCACTTGTAATTATTGTAGAAGTTTTAAATTGCATTCTTTCCACATTTGTAAGCAGTGGTCACAATATGTACATGAACATGAATTACAGAGTGATATACTGTACAGTACATATCCCCTAGATTGTAGGAAGGCTTTCCTGTTATAAGACTAAGTTTGGCTGGCATCACATTTATGACATAATTACCTGTTCAAGTAATGAAAGATATAGTAGCCCAGGCTACTCATGAGTTTGCCACAGTTTTGACTCAACATTTATATAAGATCACTTTATTAGCCGTATACAATTTCTTGGATTAGGAATTTGTCTTTTCGCATACCCCAGCTTACTCTCCATGAGACACAGACAGGGAGTGAAGCTTGGGGTCAGAGCGCAGGGTCAGCCATTGTACAGAACCCCTGGAGCAGTTTGGGTTAAGGGCCTTACTCAGGGGCCCAACGGAGTAAGATTCCTCTGCCGGCCGCGGGATTTGAACCGGCAACCTTCTAGCCACAGGTGCAGATCCATGGCACCGCTCCGCCCTATATAATGTGTACCCAGTTTATCTCCACTAATGGGAATGTCAAAGGGCACAGACTGCCTCCAACATTATACAAGACATGTTATTGATCCTCTTTCAGCTTGTGAGGGTTTGTAAGATAAATAATACAATACAGTATTTAAACTACTTTATAACAATACTCTATATTCATTATTATTTTAATGAAAACTAACTGTCTAGTAGCAAACTGTAGGTTGTATATTAATTCTGTCAGGTATGATTAAAAATGGAAAAAAAATAGAAAGGCTAAGAAACTTAGCAACAAACTTAACTGTTCCACATTACCCATAATGTCCAGTATCCAGGAATATCAAATCTTTATTCTATGATTGAGATTTTTATATAGACAGCATTACTTTCTCTACCAAATGCTCTGCATACAAAAAAACCCTGCTATGTCAGGCACAATAATTGCCCCCTTTTGCTCCGGCTAGATTTAAAACCATTTCCAAAACAGGAATAATTTTGTGGAAGACAACAAATGATGCTGTAGCATTAATATATATATTAAGATCCAAAGTATTTTTGTTTTAGCAAACAGTTTATCCGGCTATTTACAATTATTCATTTTTGTAATTTTCTAGACTAAAAATTAAATCAAGTGATTTTATTAATTTATTTATTTTGCACTTTAAGCTGTTTTTGAGCTTTGAGTCTGTTGCAACCAGGCTTACTCTGCTCTCATATGACATAGGGGATAATTATTTTTATTTTTCCTTTCACCTAAGTTTATTTTATTAATCAGTGGCCCTTAATTACAAACTACATTTAGGCCTATTTTAATGGCTTTGATAGTACACAGTGTTCCTTGGTAATCCCTAACTTCCTACATAAAACAGGCAGATTAACAAATGAGTTGCCTAAGTTTTTTTTTTTTCAAATGACTGCTTTGGTACACCACTTCACAGAGAAGTAACAAGCATGAAATTCAATTATACAGCACACGCTCAGGTACTTTATCCAGAACTGTCTGTTTTAATTGCCTACAGGCTTAGTAGGATTTTCAGAAACTTTATTTTTTGGATAAATACAGTAGATAGTTTTGTTTTATGAAGCCTCTATGGATTTGTAAATAGTTTGCAATTTTCATCAAATGCATAAAAAATTGTCTAAATTTTCAGACTATAATACATTGATTTGAATGACCAAGCAGAGATTCCTTTAGGGACATAATGGATATTTTTGAGTGCTTTTCATACAAAGCATGGAATTCCTTTTTATTGTCTGGTAGTGAAACAGTTAAAATGATCATTTTTCTTGTTTTTTTATAACACTAAGAAAGGAGATAACTGCATGAGAACACATGGACATATTAGAATTTCAAAGGCATATTAATTTTTCTGTTGTTCATTTAAATTCTCAATGGGAAGAGACAATGACATTTACAGTATATGGATAATGCATTAATATTTGTTGTAACTTGCCTGCCTGAGGAATGAGCCAGGGAGCTGCTACATGGTTGTATGGATGTAGATGAAGGGGAGGTCAGGGTGTGAGAAAAGATGATGCAGGGGGTGCTCAGGAGGTGAGACACATTGCATAATAGTGAGGCTGAAATCTGACCTCAACCCAAACTTCTGTTTATAAATTCCTTTTAAGTAGTTGAGTCAAATTCTTATTAATGCCATGGGAATGTAATTTATAGGGACAGCGCATTAAAATCTGGCATAACTCAGCTAACCAAGGAAATGACAGTCTGACTATAAGGCCAAGGTTGACAAGACCCCCAAAAGAGATCCAAGGAATCCCATAATATCGATGTAGCGTTCATGCTTTTGGTTGAGTCGAATGGTTCAGATATGCAAAGCTTCAGAGGAACACTGATGCAGATGTTTGATTCGTAGAGAATTCCACTTTGGCTGTGGAAGATGTTATGCTGACCCAGAAGGAGTAACCTGAAGATAGGGGACTGCAGTTGGCTTTGGTTAGCCTGATGCAAAAGTGGTATAGAAAATGGGCACCAGGGGTGACAAGGGCTGTGAGTAAAGAACACAGATAAACTGTGGGTGAAGAGTGAATGTAGGTTTTCCTAGTGTGACAAAAGGGATGGAGGATTAGAAAAGGTTTAGTGATTTGGATCCCCAACAAAGAAAGGAAGCAGAAAGGAGAGAGAGCAGGTGAAGCGAAGGTTGCTGAGAACAGTCAGAAAGTGGAGAGACGGAGATAAAAAGGAGAGATGGGAAGGAACAGGAACTGGCCTCAGAGGCTCAGTTGTTCTGTAGCACCAGGGAGATTCCCTGACTTCAGAGATTGAAGAGTTGCTTGTTTCAGTTTGGAGTATGGAGTGAGCGTACAACTGTACGACTTGGCTTAAAGGAGGCAAATGGTAATTTGCTAAGAGGAAATGTGGTGAGTGTGAGGAGAAGGTGGAGTGGGAGGTGAGCAATGGTATTGAATACTGTGGGACCAAGCAGGAACAAAGGAGGATGGAAAGTTGGAGAATTGAAAAGTAATGGGAAAAACATGCAAGAGACATCAGACAAGGGTGAATACTGTATGTGAGACAAAATTGTCAAAAAAGGGTGCTAAGGAGGCCAGCTGTATATACTGTATGTTAGAGAGAGGATGTGTGCAAGATTAAAATTTTACCTCCTCCCAAATATCATTCACCATATACAATCTGAGATGTCATCATCAGAATTTGTTGACAGGCTAAAAGGTGTTTTAAGTGTTGTGACTATCTCTGTGCACTAAAGTCTGCTTTACCTCTTTAACATTTTTATGTAAAATATGTTTGTAAATCCACAATCTTATCTCCATTCTTAGATTTTGATTCCTCATTACATGTTATCAATCATACATAAAGACACAGACTGGACAAGAAACCTTGCTCTCATGCCAGTTATCCACTTCACTGTGCATGTTTCTGTCATCAAGAGTGAAAACAAGTTGGGTCAAATCCTGATTATAAAGACTCACAGCGTCTCTTTTAGAGGCTAATTCCAGACAAACACTGCCAAGAAATGCAGGGGAGGCTTCCTGCAATGATTCAGAGAAAGGACAAATTATACACCCTGGTCTTGTCCAAAGCCCTGAACATAGCAAGCAATTATTATCACTAATTCTATTACCAAATACCTCTGCAAATATTCTTCTTTAGTTTTACAGCATTCTGCATATTCTAACCAAATGATCCAATCTACACAAACACATATGGATATATTATTAGGGTTGTCAGGAATTGCATTTTGGACTCTGGAAGTACACATAGTTTGGTTCACTTAAAAAACTAGAATCTTTTGTGAGTGGAAGACTCTTTTTGTAAACTGATTCTTCTATTTTATGTGACAGTGCATTCATTTCTGAAACTGTTGTCATTTTTGAAAATGACTAAGCCCAAGGGACTTACAAAGTCTACATGCAGTTTATATGCGCTTATTTAAATCTTGATTCAACATCCCTTAATAATGTATGCTGAGTAATTTCAGAAACATTACCAATAACTGGTAAATCACAAACTGTCAAAAGGAAAATGACTATCTTTTTTGTAACAGGGGCTTTGATGTTTTACAGAGCAGACATGAGAGATTTAATGCTAAATTACAAATTATCCTGAATAAAATCAATCATAAAAATGGAATCTTCAGTGAAACTCAAAGGTTTGTAGTGTGTGTGACCACTGCTGAAGCAATGCAATCTGTACATCTGTGAAACGTTGCACCATATAGCACATGTCCCATTCTTGTCTTAGAGTCAAGGAAAGCATATTCCTGTTCACTGGTTGCTGAAACCTATATGACACATGTCATCCCAGCTCATCGCACCAATGTTCAATGAGCTACAAATTCTGTATTTCAGATAGGGCCTCCATAACATAATAGTTAGATTCTCATCTGGCAAGAAAGCCATTGCTTCACAAGCAGCATGAGGATGTGTGTTGTCTTGCTTGAATTCTGTCATATAAGGATAAATCCCCAGGAAAGACGGCAACTGAGGACCCAGAGCTGAATCACTGTAATGTCATGCAATCATTGATCAATCACTACAATTTGTCTTTCAAACTTTTACACATGAACAACTATTGCAAACAATAACTGATTTATCATCATTCTGCTTCTCAGAGATATCTACACCATTTCTAGAAAGATGATCTCCAAATCACCCCAAAACATGTAATGAACATCTGCATATTATTCTAGAGACAAACATAAAGAGAGTGATAATTTTATGTTGATGATC
Organism: Lepisosteus platostomus; assembly: GCF_059453375.1. Lineage (NCBI taxonomy): Eukaryota > Metazoa > Chordata > Actinopteri > Semionotiformes > Lepisosteidae > Lepisosteus > Lepisosteus platostomus. The sequence goes on from NC_142621.1 coordinate 38,905,929, forward strand.
AGTAGATATGTGTAAGCATAGTATATAGACACCCTGTTTGTATTCGTGTTCATTATATAAAAATAAGATATCTTAAAGATAATAATATAGATATCTTAAAGTGCCAATGGTACTGCATATGATTTTTCTTTATTAAAAAAGTATTTATCCTGTGTGATAAATGTAATGCCACAGAATGTATTTGTAACATGTATATAATATAGTGCACTCTAGCTTTTATTTAAATACAGAAAGAACAAATTCAGATTTAGAAATACCAACCAGGAATCCATGTGAAACTAGGCTATTAACATTGTGAAAAGTAATAAAACAGATTTATTGGAACATGTGGTATTTAACAACAACAATAAAAAATGTCTCTTAAAGTTTCTTCTGGCCACTGGATTGATTCATACAAATTTAAAATTCTTGTATAATCTTAATTTAAGATATATTTTTCCTAAAATAGGATTAGAGAAATGCAACGTAAAACTATCTGATGAGTAACGTAAGCGTCACTTTTATCTCATTAGGCGTTACAATTGTATCTCATTATAAGAAGAACTACGATCTATGGATATACAGCAGTTCATATACTATACAATCTTTACCATCTATACATCTTACTCCTCATTATAAAATACAACATATTTTACTCCTAGAGTCACAGCAGGAGTGAGCAAGGGATTTGTTTAGTGAGCTTTGAAAATCCAAGTTTAAAATCAGAATGAGTATTTCATCTGAAGACCTGGCCCATATTAACTGTTTTTTTAGACCATGTGCAGCACACTATTTCTAGAATACAGAGAAGATGGTTTCAATGCCAAACCACCTGGTAAAAAGGATTGTGTTCTAACATAGTCAAGATTAAGGTGCTGCTCATAATGCTTTAAATACATTTTCCAAACCCAGGCTAGATTTAAGAGAACTTCTACTTGGTACCTATTTTTTTGCTCACTAAGACCCCTAGAGTGCTAAAGTCACTGAACTGATAACTATCTATTAGTCCTAAGGTCTTTTAAGTACTGTATATATAGCATTTTTGGTTGTTTGGTCGAGGCTGAAGTTTAAGGGAGGTGCTCATGTCCAGTCATCTTTGTAGTATTAATATTAAACTAATTGAATTAGCAGTAGGAAGAGGGTAGAGTTCAACAGCTCTCTGTGGAGCTAAACTGGGTGCTGTGGTGCACTGATGAGAAACAAAACCTCCTAATGTTCTCTTGCCATCCTGTGGGAGCAGAACAACCAGTCCAGTCCTTCTCATGGGCTTTCAGCCAGGATGGTCAACTTGGCACAATTTGGGTACAGATCAGTGCTTTTCTGTTTGCATTGTTAGCACATAATATCCTACTAAAGATTAAACTAATTTCAGGCACTAATAAAACTGTGCATCAATATGAACCTGAAGAAAAACATTAATTTGTTGTGTTTCATTTCCTCTCTTTATAAATGCAGTTTTAAATGTGCACTACTGAGAATAACAAAATCAAAGGAAGGTTAAACTGTCTCTGAGTTTGCACTATCACTACAGAACACAGAACACAGAATACAGACTATTATTCAATAGAATTTAGTTTTTTTTAAGATGTGAAAAGATATTTTTGTTACGAAACATATAAATAATAGTACATACTGTTGCTGTTATCTCCTGGACCCTGATTGCCCTGACCCCTTTGCATTGAATCACACAGCATTTGTTAATATGTTAATGTGTACAATTACATAATATTTTGATCTCTTTCCTACTGTAATAGTTTCTAAAATTGCAGATTCTTTGTGTTATTTAGGAATATCTAAATATATTTCCATATGTTGCAAAACTATAAGGATGAAATTTCCATATCTTCAGAAAACGGCACCAAATGACTGCTTATTTAATTTTTTGTAATTAATATAAAACACAGGGAGGGTACTTAATATGTATCAGAAACTCTTTTTTTTATTTGCAACACTGTGGTACAACTCAATAGATTAAAATCTTACTATCATAACAATTGTTCCAGACCTTTTTTTAAAAAAAAAACATCTAAATTTTTAGAACCGATTATGGTTTGCTAAATCAAAGACTATATTTCAAAATTATATTTAAACTTGTACAAGCCTGTATCTTGGACAATCCAAAAAGTTCCACTATGCCCCACATCAATCATGGAGACACTTTGATCTGTCAGCCATTGCACCACAAGGAAATGTCAGGACCATTATTTTGCACTTCTTTGCCAGACTCAGAGTCTGGAAAGAATTAATGCTCTCCATACAGATAAGGGAAAGTAACTTAACTCCTAATATTTATATTTACTTAATTATAGAGTTCAAATAATTAGAAATGGTCATAGTTATGTTGTATGCATTCGATGAATGAAGAATTTCACTAGACTGAACTGGAGTGCTTTTGAAAGTCCTTGAGCTTGAGAACAACAACAAAAAATCAATCAATGCCCACATATAAAGGTGAAACCCAGATATTGAATGATTCTGAAATTACAATTAACACAAAGAGGAATGTAAGTAAACAAAGGGGTGCAGATAAAGTGATAAGGCAGTGCAGTAAAAGAATGAATTCGAATACAAAGAAGACATTGTAAATAAAAAATGGAAGACTAAAAAAAACAAAAATGGCAATAGCCTTGAAAGAATGCAAAGACTGGGTCCATGAAGTTCTGATATGGGTCCAAAGAGATGGAAGAAGCCAACAGCAATGCCTCATGGAGATGAGATGAAAGTAAAAAGTTTGTAGGAGTGACATGGATGTGAAGATAGGGATCTGTGGAGGGACTATAGGAAGGCGTTCATCCAGCAAAAGGCAGCTCATGGTGAGTAGACACTGAAAGATTTTACTTACAAACATCTTACTAATCAGACTTGCTTTGAAACAAAGCACCTGGCACAAGTACTGAAACTTCAGTGCTGCATATTTCCTTCTTCAGTGTGGCATTTATTTGCCTCATCTAATTTCTTACTGTTTTGGTTGAGTGTAGTTAATTACAGTAGATGCTTTTGGGAAATGTGTATGAATATGGAAGAGGCAAGAAAGATTTGCTGGAAAAAAATACCCAGTCCTTTTTGGTTATTCTGATACTTTCAGACATACAGTATACAAACGTTTAGCATATCTAAAAAATCTATATACTGTAAAAATGTATTACGATTCCATTAAACTGATGTTTACAATTAAGGCCTAGACATGAATAAAAATCAGGTCTAATATTAAAAATAAAGGTCGGTCTTGGAAAGAGCTGTTCATTCCACAAAAAGTGTACGTTTAACATGAATTGTTTTTTGAGACTACAATATCAGTTCTGCATGTGAAGAAGATCTTGTCCTTTGATTTTATGCACAGCATATTACTGCATAGTTAGAAGTGCATTTAAAATGAGAACAGAATGCAATCACCCCACCAATGTTGTTGAAACTGATACCCTGACATCTTTAAAAAAAAATCTGGATGAGATCCTTGGATCAAATAGCTACTAACTATCAAATGGGTTAGATGGGCTCAGTGGCCTCCTCTCATTACTAACCTTTCTAATGTTCTTATTTTTAAAATATACTTATAGACACAGCAGTAGTACAGAGTCTAAAAATGGAACATTTTGCCTTTGTCACAGATATTAATCACAGCATTCAGAATATATCCATTACGTCCACTGTATTTATTTAATTTTTCCTGCACTTTAATTATGCCACATAATTAGAAAGAAACAAATGTTTCCAATACAATACGCTTTCCAAAGACAGGAAAACTTACTGTACATGAATGGAGTAATGAAAATGTTAATGACTCCTTCCAATCCACTCACCTACTGATCAGAGACTGCTTAATTAGGTCTAACTTAAACTTAAACTAAACGCAGAATAGAGGCCGATTTTCTTCCCAAATCCTCACCAATGGATATAAACAATCACTGCTGAACATATATTTCAAAGTAGTGTAGTGAGAGCTTAATAATCTTCAGTGGAACATGTGATTCATTACACTTTCAGATCATCAACACACATTCTGTAAAAGCATCTTAACCCCCAAGTCATGAGTCAGGTACTGCATGACAACAGAGCAGTTAACCCTCACAATGACGTTAATCCTTACTATACTTAACACACAGATAATTTTGCCAATTGGCTACTTACTGTGCTGGTTTTCTTGTGATACATTTATTTGACAGAGGTTATCTTCCAATATAAACGAAAGCAGCTCGGCATGGGTCAGCAGTTCTTGAGGACTACTTAAGTGTCAACTAACTTAAGTAAAAAGACCACAGAAGGCAGAACGTTTTGAAGGAGCAGACAGAGGTCAAAGCTATCACCTCACTTTTAACAGAAACCTACTATATGTGATCTTCTTAGTTTTTACCACAGTATTAACTGACACCTATTAAGTGGCTTGTGGTGAGAAACTGGTACTTCTTATAGAGTAGCCAGTTCCAATCCAGTTCATTTACACTTAAAATACTGAAAATTCAGCCAGCGTTAGTAACCACCTTTGGAAGAAGTGGCTGCTGTTTAAAGACAGCTTTATAGATCCCAAAAGATGTCTTAAAAAAACAGGAAACTGAACATGTATCCTGAATGTTACAGACGTTTTCATTTATTCAAATTTATTACATAGTCAAACAGTTAGGTCCTAAACCTACTAACCAGTAACAAAGTTCTAATTTATTAAAACATGAAAAAACTATAATGTTGTATAAAACAATGAAAGAATGTTCAGAATGGCTTTTGTAACATATCAATTTTATTATTTATTGGACGTAAAATTATGTATTTTATTGGCTTTTATTTAGTGAGATAGAACAAAAAATCTGAATTGAGGTTTTTATCTTTATCTAAAGAATGCATTAAATAATGTTAAAAAATCAATAATTCAACTTCGTTGCACCTCAAACATTTAATGGCTCATGCTAGATTAAGTGTAGCTATATTTTGGGGAAGTGACTTTGCTCATTTAGTATTTTAATTATGTAATGTTTTGGTGATGGTAAGAAAGTTTCTTTTTTATTGCTGCATATTTGTCATGCACAGCTTGTAACATTATAAATAAATAGCTGCCCTACACTGAACTATTACTCATGCTTCAGGCAAGTACAAATGTGAAAAAATGAACCCCCTCTTAAATCCTTGTAATTCTAGACAAATTATAGTTGCCGTGCTGACTTAAAGCCAGCCAAATGAATGGTACACCATCTTATATATAGCAGCACTTTAGATTGTGTCATGTTTTGCTGTGTGGGAAAGACAAAAAGGGGTAGTTTATGTCACATGGGTCACTCAGCTCCCAGAGCTACTTTCTATCTGATCATCTGTGATCACCATCTACCACATTTTGCTGCATTTTCTAAATGTCAGGATTTCCTTTGTTTCTGAGAATGTAGGTTTTACATCTTGTAGTTCTATGCAGTTTGCTTTACATATAATTTCAGACTTTACATATCATTTCAGATTGGAACTGCTGTTGCAAAACAATGGTCTCTTTAAAAATCATTGTGGAAAGTTTCAGGAACATGAAACTGTCTAACTGATTTGTCATGATGGTACAAACTGCAAACACTTTTGTTTAAAATGCAGAAGTTAAGGGTGTTAAGAAAAAAAATCCTTCACTGAAAACACACCTTTGTTTACAAAGTAAAAAATATTGTGTTTACCATATTGGAATTACTGTCTGCAACATTTCTTTGACAGGGAAACAGTCTTGTCATAAAGGGAATAGCTTTTTGGTAAATGACATGGAATTTACATGTTGACTGGTACTTAATCAATATGTAATTTGTAGAAGTGTAGAACAGTGTAGAACATGAATATGGAATATATCATGGATGATATTCATATTTATTTTTTACTATTGAAAGAAGCAAAAAATTACAACTAAAAAGACTTTACAGAAGTTTATATATATTACAGTATATGGTGGACAAGTGCAGAGGCCTGCATATTATAAACCATGAGTGAAAACAATGGTGACAAATATGAGGTAACAGAAAACATGGTAGAGTGTTTTATGCAGGCAGGATAGACCCTGGATGGGACACCAGTCACGGGACACACAGACACACACACTCACACCAGGACCAAGTTTCCCAGAAACCAGTTGACTTACTAGTATGGCTTTGGACTGTGGGAGAACCAAAAAGAATTCCTAGCAAACATGGGGAGAACATACAAACTCCACACAGATAGCACCACAGGTCTTGAACTGAACCCAGGGCCCAATGTAATGCTAACCACTGCATCACCATTCAGCCACACTTTCTATGATTTTTTTAATATCTATGTTTAAAATGCTGGATTAAATCAGTTAGGTCTGAGTGTTGCATTTCTTCATGTTTTTCTATCCTTAACTCAGCAAAGCACAATAATTCTTTTAGTACATTTACGGAATGCACGTACGAGAATGCTACAGTACGTTTTAACTTTTTTATAAAATTTCCCAAATAACATTTATTTTTGTATTCTGTTTAGTTAATGAGCTATTTTAAGTCCATTATGACATTGCACCTGCTAATATAAAGTTGGCACAGTTTTCCAAGCCTGAGAGGAACAAATCCAAAAATAGCTTTCCCATGAGTTTAGGGTTTAAAATAAAAGTCTGTGGAAGGACACGCCCCAATTGCTGGCATAATTCTGTCATGGGAACCTTCTCAAGACCGATACTAGGTAATAAAGTACTGGAAGTTGAGATGAGCTCTGTCTTTAATATTTCTTTTTTGAGGCAAATGTAGAGTATATGAAAATTACAGCGCAAGATCGATTAATAATATCAAAATGAATTAGATATTGGAAAGGAAGAACTGAATGTTCCTTTGGTGCTTATTGCTTTAAAGACAAAATAATATAAGATACAGTCTAACCATATATTCATTTTTATAAATGAAATAATCCATACCTACAGTAATTTCAGCTCTCTGAAAGATTAAATGTCAACGTGTGACCCTCAAGAATATACAACGGTTTCAATTACCAATCACATTTTAACAGTTAAAAAATTATAATTTAAGTTTATTATATATTTAAATTTTTATATTTAAAATAATTAAGTATTGCACATATATATAGCTAAAGAGGTAAACTTGAATTAATATTAGTATAATTAATATTAATATTATAATATTAGTAAAGAAAACTACAAAATACCATTTATATTTATTTAACCAAAATCAGTTAGTTAGATCAGTTAGATGTCACAATAATTTGTGGATCTAACAATAAGAACATCCAAAACGGGATTTTATGGCACTAGGAAAGCATACCAGGGTCTTCCTGAGTTTTATTACTCATTGAAAAGTAACACAAATGTAGAAATGTATACTGTAGCGGAATCTATTGATGATGGCCAGGAATTCAAATGTTTTACTCATTGTGTTTCAACAAAATTGGGGATAAAATATCCAGATATTCAGACTTCTGTTTGTTGTTTCCATGTTTGAGTAATCCTTGTACATTATTAGAGAGAAACTGCTGAAACAATGTTGTATGTACTCTTTATAAACAGATTATGTTGATCAAAGTTCCACATTGTAGCTAATGTTGCCACTGTATTTGTTATTAAAAACTATAGCCTTACATTTCAATTTCTTTAAAAAATTCAATACTTTATACTTTGTGCTAGGGTACTCAAATAACTGCCATTAGTTTGTGACATAAAACCAAGACCTTGTGTCTTATAAGGTTAAAGTTTTGCATACCTAATGTACTCCCTTCAGATGGGTACAGATTTAATATCGGAAAGGCTCTTATTCTCACAATGTACTGTATCAATTTGGCCATGGCAGTATTTTTCCATTCTGCACAAAAAAAGATTTATAATTATACTATAACATATTATTGTATACAGTATCCAGAATCTAGATTTGTGGTTTACAAAGCTAATGGATTTTTCATCTGGAGTTATAATTAAATTTTCCATACTCCTCAGCAAATCGGTTTCTTTGTTGCTTTTCTCTTGTAGTGCAGATAACCTAAAACTAATACTAAAGAACTGTCACATTGGGGATACAGCTTGGGTGGGCACTTCTCAAGCTGCCCTTTATCTTAAGTTATTAAAGATCTTCCAAAAAGTGAATTAAGTTAAAGACTTTCTATCTACTAAAAATATGTTTAGAAAATAGGAAGAAATGAGCTCCAACCTGGAATTGCCAAATTCTCATCCTGGATATCAATTGCCTAGCGCTGTATGCAGCCAGTGGGATTAACCTTGTGGTTCCTTGAAGAAATATCTTGATGGAACACTCACGTCATTAGCTAGTAGCGCAGATTAAGGAAAATGGGCCGAATGGCTTTCTTTCATTTGTAACCTTCCATGTCAATTTACCTTTGAGTGCAATCTATAGAACACAAGTGGCTTTTGCTAATACACAGTTTGATGCTACAAAAATATATTTATGTTCAAATTTACTAACATTAGTCAATCGTAAATAGGTCTCAAACGGTACGCACCATCACAGATATTTTCAAATCAAGTACTTTTTTAATATCTGTATTGTACTATATTGCACTATAATTATCTTGCACTGTTTGGGGAATGTCTTGCAGGAGAATAGAGACACTTATAGCCCTTGGCTTAAGTTTAGGTTGCCCAGTTACTCTACTGGGTAGAAACTGCATTATTAATTTAGGAAAGTGAATGGAAACCCAATTTTATAGAGATGGATTCTCTGAAAGATAAACACATTTCCAGCCCACAAAATGATTTCCATATGTAATAAATGGAACACATCTTTTGATCTTGTCATCTGAGACCTTTGCACCTTTTCTCTCCATATTCCCACACCCACTTTCTACCCACAGTCCCTTATTGCTCTTCTGCAAATGATGAGAATTCTGCAACTGCTCCATTCTCTCATAAAAAGTCAGATTTCATGCTTCAAATGTAAAAAACTACCATTGATCATAGATTATAGATGCTAATTCAAATAAAGGAGGCTCCTGGTATTATTTATACAGTATATCTGTTAATGAATTGTATTTCCAATTATATTAGAAAACTGGAACAGTAGATTCTAAAACATTATTGTGACATAAGAACAAAAGAAGACCTAAAATGAAGAGAGGACTAAGAACACCACTAGATTTATAAGAGCAAAATGAATTGTATAAATAAATACTGCTTTTCAGTGACTCAATGGCAGGCATTAATGCCAATGAAGTTTGCAAAGTCCTTAAAAACTATGAAATAGACGGGCCAACACTTGCTCTGAGTTCCACCTGCTAGTGTGACAACAGTATATTAATCTATTACAGCCCTTTCTATGGTGTGGGCAATGCTAATACACACTTATTTGTACCCGGGAACCATTATCATCATAACTAAAATGAAAACAGACAACATTTTTTTAAGTTAAGATAATGTGAACATCGCTTTAATTATCTGACCAGTTTATAAAATGAAATAAAAATCAAATTCTTTATTTTACTAAAAAGCATATTGTTGTGCTTAATAGGGTATTTTCCAGCAATGGTGACTCTACTGCTGAAATATGTACTTGCAACAAATGGTTTGGCTCTGATGATACTTAGGAAAAAACCCAAAACTTGATAACAATATTCAGGGCTTGAGTGCACTGCGTGACCCATACCATATTTTACCAATGATATAATGATGTCAAAGCTGCTTCCCATTTGTTTACTTCGAATCTAATGTTGCATTTAAAAAATAAATTCCAGTATAGAAAATTATCTGTACCATAACAGTTTTCAAGGAGATGAGACTTACACAAAGAATATTTTTTCTACAAGCAAGAGGTACATTGCCATGTCTTTAAGTAGACCTTGAAATATACCATGACATGATTAATCCATAAATTGAAAACTGTAAGATTTTGTTTTAAAATATGCATGCATATTGGGGAGCACAGTGGGCAGTTGTTAGCATTGCTGTGTTGCAGCACTTGGGCTCCGGTTTCAATTCCAGACCTAGGGTGTTATCTGTGTAGAGCTTGTATGTTCTCCCCATGTTTATGTGGGTTTCTTCTGGGTTTCCTCCCACAGTCCAAAAAACATACTGGTAAATGAATTGGCTTCTGAGAAAATTGGCCCTAGGTTTGAATGTGTGTGTCTCTGATTGTGTCTGTGTATGTCCTGTGAAGGACTGGCATCCAATCCAGAGTATATCCTGCCTTGTGCCTGTCTCTTGCTAACATAGGTTCCGGCTCCCCCTGGTTTGGTCATTGGTAGTTCTAGTTTAGGTCATGTCACTAGCTGAGTGTAACCAGTATTCCACAAAGTGGCAGCTAGGGTAGGATTTGCTGTTCTGGATGTGAAGTGACATTAGGAAGGGGTGCAAGACTCCTCCAACTCTTACTAACCCACTTATAGTCACCATGGAGCTTGAAGTACGGACAAAAAATGAATTGCTACAAAAGTAAGGGGGCTGTCTGAAACTTCTCATTCTGCTTAGTACAGGGTTTATTGGTAAACAATTAATCATTCCAAAAAAGGTGGGTCTGGACCCAGAACCAAAAGGCTGTGGGTTCAAATCATGATTAGGGCAATGCTATTGTACAAGGCACTTTAATCAGATTGCTCCAGTAAAATCCCGAGCTGTAGAAATGGGTACACATGTAAGTTAGTTTGACAAATGTGTCAGCCCCCAAAAAACAATATTTAACTATGATTAAGGTTAAAGGAATTGAGCATGTTTATTTCAAGAGGATTTAAGTATTCAGTCAATCCAGCAGACTATTTCAGCAATGAAATGAGGACTACAAGTGGAACTGAAGAGTACAGTAGATACTGAAATGAAGAGGCACCTCTTTGTTCAGACAAAACAGTACACAGCTGGAAGAAAGTGGTCTGTGAGACTGACTGCCTAGAGGTCTTTTAAGAAAAGAATTTAGCTTGACTACTTTAGCTACAACTACTAACAACCCAAAAAAAGATGGACCACATTAAATCCTCTCATTTGTCAAATTTATAACATTCTCTCATAGTACTGTTTTTTAAAGAGAGATGGCACTTCAAAAGCTGATTGTAGAGTTATGGTGTTTGGATATGTTATGTTCTCCACTTAAGTTATCAAATCAACTACAATTAACCATTGGAATAGCTTATCAGTATTTGTTTAGGGATGAGATTAAGGGATGTTGAATGCAACTGGCAGACCTTCACTGATTATGTAAAAATATTAAGAAATTTACAAAACTGTTAAGTTATTGTTCAAAATAATAGGACATGCTACAAATTGAAAGAAGCCATTCGGTTTGCTCATACCTTGATATCTAAGAAAGTTCTCATTTGGTTATAATTAATGTGATAAATTAAAATGAAAACACGAAATTCAATGTCTTTCAGGATTTTGAACACCTGAATAAAGTCCTCATGTAGGTCCAGTCTAAAATATTCACTTCCCTTTATTATCTCTGTGTATTATGTTTCCTTTAAACTACGAACTGGTTTTCCATTGTGCTGATTCAAGAGCTGCAATACTCTTCTTGAGTATATGTACTATGAAAGCAGGACAGTCTGACAGTATCAATGACTTAATAGTATAATGTAGTCATACTTTATATTGTTAGATTTTGAATATGTGCAAATATTTGCTAAACATCCATTTAGGATTTTTTAAAACCATCTTCTTTCATAAGGTAAAGATCATATTGTAGAATGTCTGTGTGTATTTTTAAGCAATTTTTTCAGTTTTGTTTTTCAAAAGTTTTAAGAATGAAGGATTCTCATATTCACTACTAGTGTATATTTTTTTTTACATTTTTATATATAAACACAAATGACCCTTGTGGATAGACACATTAATTCTCCCTTAACATCTGGCAATAAAACAAAGCAAGCCATACACACACATTTACTTGTATTACATTACTGTAGTAAACTGCTCAGTGGGCTCAAGCCAGATATGGTCTATTTCGGTGATCTTACAAGACCACTGATATGCTCTTCTGTGACACACAAAAACACCCTTGGATTAATGCATTTTGTATTCTTTAAAAAAGATAAATACTTGTTCTGTTCTCCTTTTATCCCAACAAACAAGTCTGTCCCTTACTGAGAAATTACATATTCTTCAAATATGTTTTGCTTTTTTACTGACCTTCCTTTGAAATTCCATCTTTATCTATGTTGTCTGGCATTAGTTATAAATAATTTATTATTCCAGTAAAGCAAGCCTCAGATTAGTATATGTGTGTGTATCTAATATATATGTATGCAGAACAATTACTAGTGTGACTTATTGGGAATAATTAGTCATACTGTGCATGTCCTTAAAATAGAAAACAGACTTCTAAGGAAAACAGTTCTATAAAACAGAACCTATGCAATAGTTATTTTCTATATGTGATCTACCTGTGTTCTTTGTTAGGTTAGACTGAATTTCCACCATGTCCAGGAACTCTTAATGTTGTTTTGGTCTCTTTTGCACTAGTATCTCTGCTGCAATAGTTCTCAAATTGATTAAGAACCCTTAATAGGGAACACTTCGATTAAAAGATGATGGCTTAGACCAGGAGCTTCCACACTCAGCACCCATTTCATTTTAAATATTCAAATTAAATTGTACAGTAGTTCAGTGCATTCTTTGTGACCCCAAACCCTTATAGACACAGAGAACAAGAATTCATCTGCTATTTAACAAGGCATATTTTAATAATTTCCTTGTTAATTAATAATAGTAATCCTGTAAACGTATACAACGCTTTTCTGGACACTCCACTCAAAGTGCTTTACAGGTAATGGGGAATCCCCTCCAATACCAATGTGCAGCATCCACCTGGATGATGCGATGGCAGCCATAGTGAGCCAGAGCGCTCACCATTCACCAACTATCAGTGGGAAGGAGAACGGAACGATGAAGCCAGATCATAGATAGGGCTTGTTAGGAGACCATTATTGGTAAATGCCAATGGGAAATTTGGCCAAGACACTGGGGTAACACTCCTTCTCATTTTGAGAAACACCCTGGGATTTTTAATGACCTTAGAGCTTCTGGACCTTGGTTTTATTTCTCATTAGAGCTTCAGGATCTTGGTTTTTTTTTCTCATTTGAAAGACAGGGAGTTGCAGGGTGATATAGCTGCTGGCTAATAAAACCGTTCATAGCTAACGTTTGCAACTTTCTTTATTTTAAGTTTGTGTTTTAAATACAAAAAGTGCTGAAAATGCTTCAGGCTGCCAAAACTTAACCAGAAAAAAACAAAAACAAAAGATATTACAAATACATTTTTCTCAAAACTGACTGTTTATATCTTCAAATCACAATTGGGCTACCAAAAAGCCCACTGCTCAAAGTCCAGAACCTTCCAATTTGAATATGATCTCTATGATTTACTGTCCATTATCTGGTTTAATAAGCGTTAACACTGATTCTCTAGCTAAACTGAATCTAGCTAAACTGCCAGTGAGCTTTGAGCATTGGTGTGATTGTGCTCTCTCTATTGCCTAAACACGACCGTAGGGTCACAGTGTGAAAGTAGATGGTTTGAACAGTGAGAGTTTCAGAGGCTGATTGTTAAATATCTTGATCTATTGTGTATCATATTAATACAAGAGCTTCCACAATGGGGAATGGTGGGTGGCACAACAATACATTTGATATTTTCATGATACTGACATGGCTTTAACAACTCACAAGCCAACAAGAAAACTTTGAGTCTCATAGTACTGTTGTTAGAATATGATAACAGAAACCACTTCAGAGCAGTTTTAAACTGTGGCTCCAGTAGATATGGGAAATTCTGTTTGTTTTTTATTAAGACTTTTATGTTTGCTTAATAATAAGTCTGCTATTATATTTATCTTTTTATTTGCAGTGATGTACAGTAACTTGAAAGGCTAAGATAAACATGCAAAAAAAAGAATGAGCTCACAAATGGGGCTACTGGGTGATCTTGTCTTTGTCAATTTTTATTGGAAAATGTTTTGCAAAATTATAGTATAAACTGTATAGTTCAGTTCTGGGAAACACAACCTTCAAAGTTAAAAAAATACACATTTAGTTCCAAATAAGGACAAGTTAGAAAACACATTTCTATAATGGGGGTTTCCTATCAGTGTGGGATAACTTATTCCCAGAATAAAGTGTAAATTTGTGAAGCCTTTCCTAATGTAAATACTTTGCCATTAATGTCTTACAGCTTATTCAAATAGTGATGGACTACTTTACAGGGTTTTACAAGTTTTCCTGTTTAAAAATGACACACTTTTAATGTGTGATATTCGATTTTGCTATTTTGAGGAAGAAAGCTTCTTTTGGGACTAATCTTTTACAGATTGTTGTACTTACCCTTTACTTAAATTATTTCTAATTTTAAATAATATTTTACCCAGTATGACATACTGGGTAAAATATTATTTTAAATTAGAAATAATCAAAGAACCAGATTTGACATAAAACAAGTAGGTTGAAGTCAATATTTTCAGTAAGGGATACAGGGCTTGTAGTCAGGTGTATGCTTGTATTTCAGATCTCCAACTCCAAAATGCTGATGTACTCTCATCAAAGTCACTTACCATTATGAATTGGTGTGATGGTGCAAGTTTGAAGGGCCTAAGTGCATTAAAGAAAAATGAATTTTGTTAGGAACTGAATTTAATTATGAAAGGTCAATCCAGAGTAAATTTTAGAATGTACAAGAGAAATGCTGTATTCCTGGATATGGCTTTAATACTCTGTGGAGTTATTACAAAATACTGTTAATAATGGGAAAGCTGGGCATAAACAGCTAGGCCAGGTAGGGTACACCAGTAGGTCTCTGAAGAGATGGGGAACAAAGTGAAGACTGGCTGAGGATGGGAGAGCCCAGTTTAGTCTGCCAGGGGTTCCAGTGAGTGAAAATGTTTTATTTTGTGAGGAAGGGAAATGGAGATGTACAGGAATTCATTGGTTCCGGCTCGTCTAGTGGAATATTGAGGACTGGAGAAGAGGAACTAAAGATCTTTTGCTGACCACAGATACATCATAGGAGACTAGTGGGGTTCTGCAAGCTGCACGGTGCTGAACACCTGAACACACACGTGTAATCTGGTGATATGCTGGCTGAGGGTCACAGTTTGTGGCTAGGAGGTTGTCACGCCAGACATCCCTCCCTAGAGGGCGGTCCACTGCTCCCATTATTGTTCGTGTGATTTAGTTCTCCAGGTGTACCCTTTTAGTGTTATTATTTAAAGACCAGCTCCTCCAGTCCTCGGGGCTCATCATTAGGGTAAGATGTCGCGAGGCCCGCCTAGCACCAGGAAACCCTACGTCCGTCTCCTGAGGGCATAGGCCTCATCCCCGACACCTCCCGCTTCCTGAGCCCGGGGTCTGGAGGATCTCGCCCCGTCACCCTTGGACCTCCATGTTTCGTTTGTCCGCGTGCTCCCCCCTCCCGGGGATTTTAACTTTGTCGCGTCCCAGGATGGATTTCTAGTTGTTGGACTCTTGGACTGTGCTTTGACCTCCCCTTGGACCCGTTTGGATTTGGATGCCGTTTTGTCTTCCCCTGTACACTGTCTCAAGGACTGTCACTATTATTTTGTGCACTATTAAACCCCTGTGTGTTCCTTTTTACCACGCCTCCTGTTTTCTCCAGCTCTTACCGCATCGCATAGGGTCTTCTATAAGATCTGACACGGATTCCAGTCCTTGTCCGTGACAGAGGTCGCCATTTGCCGCAGCTGAATTCCTAATAATCCGATTGCAATACTTAAATCTCAATTTGTCATTGTGTTACTACAGATTATGCACTTTAGCAGTGTGATTAACAGAACAGGGTACAGGGCTACTTTGGTTTATTCAGTCACGCTTCCCTGTTAATAATAGATGCAATTCAGTAGTATTTTGGAGAATGTGTCAAATCATTAAAAACTATAATTACATATTTTTTCAGAAGCTGTTTTGAGATTTCATGTTTCTAGCATGTTATTCGCCCTGAACAAATGATACAGTATATTGCCTCTCTATTCAATAGCAACTCACAGATGGTCTTTAAAATCATTTTTGAGAATTTATATATTGAACTAATACTGCTTTTCAAGTGTTTTTCAAAGATAAACTGCAAATTACATTATACACATCGATATAGTACATTAGGTGAATATTGTTACATGGTAAATCAATTGTGTACCAAAACTTTGGGAATCCTGGTCACAGCTGGCTAGTGATGTGACCCAGGTTTAAACCCACGTTCACAGTGTTTAACCTGCACATGGGCAAGCTCTTTTATCAGTTGAGCCACTTGAGAAGCTCCTAGTCTTGAGACATTTACTTTAAGATATTTTCCACTTGTTATGTCTAGTCTGTCTTTTATGTATTATGTATTTAATTTTTACTGTAAATTATTATGAAGTCAATATTGATTTGACTGTCAAAGACTGAAGATTTTGAATAGTTGGATCAGGTTCCTTCTTCGTCTATGACTCTCACCTCATAACGCGCTTACATCTTCCTGTTCTGTTGCATTTTGGAGATTTTCATAGTTTACTGAAGTATCACATGTGATGCCTGGAAAGTCCTGATACAATATGGTTTTCCAGTATACTGTATACCATCCTTTGCCTTAAGTGCAATTTACATATCACTCTGTAACTCACAACTAGTAACCCATTGAAGCTAAGCAGGTGTGAGCCTGGTCAGTACCTGGATGGGAGACCTCCTGGGAAAAACTAAGGTTGCTGCTGGAAGAGGTGTTAGTGTGGCCAGCAGGGGGCGCTCACCCTGCGGTCCATGTGGGTCCTAATGCACCAGTTTAGTGATGGGGACACTATACTGTAAACAGGCGCCGTCCTTCAGATGAAATGTAAAACTGAGGTCCTGACTCTATTTGGTCATTAAAAATCTCAGGGCGTCTCTCGAAAAGAGTAGGGGTGTAACCCCAGCGTTCTGGCCTCATTTCCCATTGGTCCTTACAAATTATGGCCTCCTAATAATCCCCATCTATGAATTGACTTCATTACTCTGCCCTCCTCCCCACTGATAGCTGATGTGTGGGGAGCTTTCTGGTGCACTATGGCTGCCGTCACATCATCCAGGTGGATGCTGCACATTGGTGGTGGTGGAGGGGAGTCCCCATTACCTGTAAAGCGCTTTGAGTGGAGTGTCCAGAAAAGCGCTGTATAAGTATAAGAAATTATTATTATTATTATTATTATTATTACAAAGCCAGACAGTCAAAACAAACACACCACCTAGCAGGACAGTAACATGGCAGTACATGGAGAGAGACAAGGATGTGCAATGTCCTCATACGTATTCAATTTGTATGGAGAACTGAGCATGAGGGAAACACAAGGAAATACCTTGGTAGGCATGAGGATTGGTACTTACCCCTTTAATAACCTGATTTAATAACCTGATATGCTGATGATCTGGTTTTATTGGATAAAAAAGTATATAATATCAATTTCTGAACATCAGTAAACAGTGAACATTTGTAAACGGTACCCCAACACAACTAATGTACATTACTTGGTAGAGATTGAAGTCAGCACTTTTTTCACCAAAAAAATTCAACACATTCTAGGGACGAAAAAAATTAATGAGATTACTGCATATCAAATAGACATTCTAGCACATCTGCATTTGGAAAAGAAGACGGTACAAAAGAGCATAGTGTGGCCTGTTACCATGATTTGGTGTTGTAACATGGAAGTGTGAAAATACACATTCAAAAGGACCAAAGCTTTTAACATTTTCTCTGCATTGTTTTCCATTCCCTATAATACTGTTCTAAACAGCAGCTAAATGAGAAGAACAATGATAAGAATTTTCTTTTCTCGTTCCTTCTCAAGACTCTCTTGTAAAAAATAACAAAGGAAACAGTAATGTTTTCATTTGAAATTTCAGATCCCCACTGGCTTTTTCTCTGACCTCCAGAGACCATACTTCTCAGCAGTGAGAAGAGCTGTGAAGCCTAATTCTTTCCAAATAACTGATGACAAAGTACTACAGAATTCGAAAATGAAATTTTCAAGTATTTTCTTGTGTCCAGAAGAAGTGAATCTTGGAATCATATTATATTATAATTATGGGAGCCAGCACATTTTCACAGACAGAATATTGGCAAGATGCACCAAGTTCACAAAACCATTGAGCCAGTACCTTATGTGACTTAATGCATCAATGCATGTGATCTAAAAGGTTGCACTGTATCAGCCCTATCAGTAAAGTTAAATAAAAAACACTTGTGCATCAAACACCTACTTGATGTTTTACAACTTAAGTTGATTTTCTTGAAACACACTGTACCTTCCTGCAATATAATACACAGTTCCATTTTAGAAGAAACGTATTCTAATTCTTAAGAATTACATCTGCAATTAATCCTATATAAATTGTTCACATGGACAGAGTTTTCTGTGCATTGGTTCTTCTCAAATACGATACCAACAACAGAATGGTGTTGAAACCAGTCAGGATTGCTCGTGAATGTCTCAAAATAGTAATTTATTTTTTCCACCATGAAAAGCTGATTACATTTGATTATGTTAGCAATACAATTGCCGTAATATTTAAGGGACAGACTGAAATTTAAGAGTTCATGCTTTTGTTTTACTGAACTGCAAAGAATACAGTCCGAGACTAAATCTTTCATGTTACATTACATTTACATTTTGAAATCTGTACATACCACAACTTTGCAATTATGTTGTTATTTCTAGTTCTTTCCCTTATTTTCTCTCCAAAAATGTTTTCTTTCAGTTTTAATCAATATGCTAAAATGCTGATACTCATGCCAAAAGACCGTAGTATGAAAACATCAAATAAATGGATATATACATTTTATCCATAACTTGATGTACAGTACAGTACACAGACATTAAACCAAGTAAGTTTAACAATATTGCAATCATTATATTTTACCAGTTCACTAGGGACAACAACATCCAAGAACTGAATACTTTGTGAATGCTTGTAATACTTGTTGGCTTAACATAGTGGATTAATGAGTAGCCTCCTGGCCATGGGACAAGGAGATCTGAACCCCATTCAGAGTGAGTGAAACAGCAGTACAGTAGCTGCAAGGTGGAGACTGGGTGAAGAAGGAATGCTTGAGACAAATGCGAAAAGAAGCATTTGATATATATGTAGCTAGTTTTGTAATGATGGTGATTAGGTACAGCTGTGTGAGATTGACTTATCGGTATTGCCAAACTTCAGTTAATAATTTCCATTTATCAGTTTTGATTTCCTCTATTTCCTTTTTTTCCTCTATGTTTTCCTTTGTTTAGATACATTTTGAATTAAAGGGAAACTGCCTGCGGTGCAAATTGTGATCTTATACAAATATAGACATTCATAATTTGCTGACGCTTGGTGAACTTAAAATGTGTTAATTTAAAATCTAAACAAAGCACAACTGATTCCATTCAACTCAACTTTGTTCCCCACAACATAAACATATCATGTGCACTGCAGGGGCATTCTAAAGTGTTTCACACTAGATGGCTATGGTGTTTGTAATAAATAAGAAGAAACAAAACCAAAAATCTTTATTGAACATTATATATGGATTTAATTCAGTTAAAAACTAAATTAAATAATTATTTTATGCAGCAAACAAAGTATGTGATATGCCAAAAACTAACAACAACATTCTACTTTAACTTTAAGCTTACCAAAGTTAATTGTATGGTTTGGTACTAAAAAAAAAGATTCATCCCAAGATGTTTAATAAACCTTAAAAATACGAGTATATTTAGTGATGTGAACAGTAAGTCATACTTTAAGGTTTTGGTGTTGTATTTGATGTTCTGGTGTTCCAGTCTCTACAGTACTTATCTACTGAAAAGCAGGTGTTTTTACAAATGTGCTTATACACATTTGTCCTAACTGTCAGGGAACATTACAGAACACTTTCCCTACAATGTTTGCATACAAACGTAAAAATGCAGAACGTAGAAACAAGACATGCAGAGGAGACCTAGAGGTCTATGACTAAGTCTATGACTGTGACTCAGATTGGATACTTATATAACCCTGCTATCTATCTACTGTATTCATCTACTGTAAGATTCATAATTGAAGAGTGACAGTTGGGTTCATATTTTGTAACTTATAGTTTTAAAAAAATGTCTTTATCAATCAAGAATGACTGTAAACTGTCACTTATGAAAATATTCTGATTTGTCATTTCCTTCATTTTGGAAAATTCAATATTCTACCCAGAGATTTGTATAAATTGAAATGCATTACTTCCATTTTTAATTAATATTTTCTTTAACAAAAAATGGTGCATAAAAGAAAATGCTAAGTGAATATATTCATTTATCTTCACTTTTTGTCTGATAATATTAGGCTGAACACATTTAACAGATGTGGATCCCAGTCCATTAGTGTAAATTAAGACGGATTCTTTTTAATAGATGTTTTATAATGCAACATAAACGTGACTGTTTTTGTCTCAGCTTTGGGAGAGTGTTACCAATGTTGCCAACTACAGAATTAAATAAACAGAAAAAGGCTCCCACAATGTCAGATACATTCGACTTGAGATCAGATACGATTTGTTTAATTTGGCCTTCAATGTAATATCGTCATCTCCCCATTGATCACTATCAACCCCCCCCCCCCACCATCTCTTTAAGATAAGGGTCATAATACATTTGCTTTGTTTTGTTGAACTAATAAGCGTGAGACTGAAAACTATCTTCTTTTTTATTCATAACACTATTTCATTGTCTTCTGCTACAAATACAAATACAAATGATGTCATACGGTAAGTGATAAAAAGGCAAAGGTCATAAATGGTAAGCTGAATTGCACAGTAAAAAGGAGCAAATACAAGAGAAAACAGCAATGTGAATAGTCATGGCAGACTTTGCCAAGCTGTTGTAATAGATATTTTGAACACAAAAGGTGGCAGAATTCCAAATCTTTCTCCACGCATATTTATTCCGAAAAGGAGTTGATTTAACTATGAAGAGCAGATTGAGTAACAGTTGTGATGAGGGTGGTGCTTGCTTTGGCCTTTGTTGCATTTCTGACAACACTTGTTTATTAAATAAAAAAAAACACAGAACCATACTTCTGTGCACTTGAGATAGACTTTTAGCAATATGATAAAACAGAATTGTGTTTGAGTTACATAAAGTGTACTGTATAGTCAACCACACAGACCATGTAAAACATGCTTCATTAACTGCACATAATACCCAGTATAATCCATGTCAAACACCATATTCTGGTGCATAACATAGTTAAACAGTGGTTGTTAGCATCAAGGTTTACTATAATTTCAGCCTCCTCCACTACAATTTGCACTTCAGGAGACTATGCCTCTGTTTCCTGACAGGTCTTATCAAATCCTTCCTTTATTGACAATTATTTAATATTTCACAAAATCCTACAAGATTGTAGTTAAGAGAGCCACATGTCTTGTAGCTGAAGACACCCTTCCCACTGAATTGAGATAGTAATGCATTGAGTATTGTGGAAGACTGAGTGAAAAGGTCAAGATAGCGACTATGCGGGAAGACCACTGTGATTCTTCACACCCACTCAACCAGAGAGAAATTAAACAGATTGCAGGATGCCAAATGGCATCTTTCTGTCCTGTTTGTTTGACTTTTGACACTGTCCCTTTTCCCATATGTTCCTTTGATATGTTAAAGTCTTGCCTACTTTTAATGTATAAAAAGGAAAGTGTCACTTCAGTCCAGTGAGCATGTTTTACTGAGTGCTAGGGGAAACCCTTTCTCTGTGATATGCTGCCCTTCAGCTGATTGAATTAAAGATCTCTGTTTGACAATCTCCCAACCTGAGTGAAGACTGAGTTTTCATCGACAGTATGAATAAAAACAAAAGATTAATTTTCTAAAACTTTCTTTCTATTTAGTCCTACACTACTTGTTGTTATACAATAAGTTCTTGAATCTTTATTTGTCATGACTAACAGAGCAGATAACAGATCATTGCATTCTTTCATGGAACAACTTATTATGATTTAGAAAAACAGAATAGAGAAAAAAATTAGCATGTCTATCAAGTCCTGTCCATTCTCCATCAAGGTTCGCCATAAAATATATTTTATTCAAAGCTTGTGCAGTTACAGTACATATTAAAAACATGTAGAGTTTTTCCTTTTACAGTCCTCTGCACAGTATATTCAGTACTATAGCCAGCAGCCATATCACCCTGCAACTCACAACTGGCAACCCACTGAAGCTAAGCAGGTGTGAGCCTGGTCAGTACCTGGATGGGAGACCTCCTGGGAAACACTAAGGTTGCTGCTGGAAGAGGTGTTAGTGGGGCCAGCAGGGGGCGCTCACCCTGTGGTCCATGTGGGTCCTAATGCCCCAGTATAGTGATGGGGACACTATACTGTAAACAGGCGCCGTCCTTCGGATGAGACGTAAAACCGAGGTCCTGACTCTCTGTGGTCATTAAAAATCCCAGGGCTCTTCTCGAAAAGAGTAGGGGTGTACCCCGGTGTCCTGGCCAAATTTCCAATTGGCCCTTACTAATCATGGCCTCCTAATAATCCCCCTCTATGAATTGGCTACATTACTCTGCTCTCCTCCCCACTGATAGCTGATGTGTGGTGAGCGTTCTGGCGCACTATGGCTGCCGTCGCATCATCCAGGTGGATGCTGCACATTGGTGGTGGTGGAGGGGAGTCCCCATTACCTGTAAAGCGCTTTGAGTGGAGTGTCCAGAAAAGCGCTATATAAGTGTAAGCAATTATTAATTATTAAAGATACCACACTATGGAGTTACCCTTAGCTGTCTGTCACAATTTAAAAGAAAGAAAAAAATAAATCTTCCACACATGAAAATCACACAAATTAATGAATGCCAAAAACAAATCAAATGTTTTGCTTTCTCTTTTTATTTTCTTGGTGATAAGTAAAGTTGTGCTTCAAAAAATATTGATTGTGCATGTTTTAAACATTTTCTTAATATAATGAGAAAACTGGTGAGCTTTGCTTTTTCATATTAAATGTAAATTTGGTAAATGGTTAACAAGTGTCTATATTTGTTGGCTGCTAATAGTCTAGTGACCTTCACTAAGAACAATTTTACTTACTACAGGAATAAAAACAAACTGCAAAGTAAATATACATATAATCACAGACATAAACAAGCTACATTCAGATGATAAGAATGTTCACACAATTAATGTCAATCATGGTGTCTGCCAACAGAAACGTTTCACTCCAGGGAAAGCTGTGAGCTGGCATCTCTCCATCTTGGAAATCACAAACTGTGACGGAAGTATGCTTCCTATACTAATGAAAGTTTATATCATTTATGGATTCAAACTACATACAATTGCAATCAAACCTGAAATCTTTTGGAACAGTTGTCTATTAAAAAACTGCGATTTCTTTTTTTTCCTGTAAACTGCACTACGTCAGCCAAAGGGAATGCACTTTACTTTAAATGTTTTTTGGAGTAGGGTGAAGAGATTCTTGCTGTGTGTACATACATTGTTTTTAGAAACAAGATAACCAAAATGTGAAATAAGAGAATGTTTGCATTGGAAAGTAAGGATGGAAATTGTTACAATAAATTAGTTTGATGTCAGTTTTGGGAATTCTAATTGCAATTGGTCAGGCCCTGGTGCCAAAGCGTGTGATACTACTGAACTTGCTGTTTTTATTACAAAAATGAATTCATAAAGCAAAATGGAGCAAAACAAACTTTTAATTTGCAATGCTTCTTCATAGAGAAAAGATGTAGTAAAATGCATAAACTCTTAATTTGGAAATAAATGCATCTAACTTAAACACTGTCATTTTTAATGCAGTTTAATATATTACTGTTTAGATTTTTATTGCAAGACAAAACACTGAACAAAACAGGCTCAGGAGTTCCAAGAAAACTCTCAAAAGACACACATAGGGGTCTGCCCTTCTGAAATAAAGTAATTGTTGCCAGGAAGATAGCTTTTAGTATTTGTGCAAAAAAGGTCAGAACAAAAGAACTAAAATACATACTGTACAAAGTACTATTTGAAATTTCTTAAATAATTTATTTATGAAACAACCACTTGCCACTGAGTTATACTGTATTTCAGATCCTTAGCATTCCCATGGGAACTACTCAGTCACTACATTGGTTTGATAGGAAACATGCTTCTTTACCTTGAGATAAGAAGAATCTTAACACTTCTACATACTGACAAGAGAGGCCCATTTCAATAAGTATCACACACAGTTCCGTGCAAAGAACCTTAAGCACACAGACTGACATTAACCGGAAATCATGCATACTGTATTTCCTAAATGATAAGACATCCTCAGAATTGTTTTGTGGAAAAGGTTTCAAAAAGAGGACAAAGGTCTGGTATTTATGTGTTATTAAACTGTTATTTAGAGCCATGTGTTCTATGAACATGTACATAAACCAAACTTCAGAAGCATTAACTAAAACTATAACTGAGTTCAATTAATTTCTTCCAATCTTCAGTTTTAGTAGTAAAGGTCTCTTATAACATTGTCAGTCCAGACATACTGTAAAGTAAAAGATAATAAAGCTGTTTTACCTGCTATCCTCTTTTTATCTTCTCTGAGCATCTGTTTGAAATTTAGGCCTTAGCATTTTGTGTTTGCTTCTATTTACTGGCATTTATTATGTATAAAATGCATTTCATTCAAACCAATTGTGGATCTTGCAATCATATGGATTAACTGCATGGTGGCAGATTCACAGCCTCTTTAATTTAACAGATAACTTAAGATAATGGGTTCCATTGTTTTTAAACAACTATACAGAGTCAAGTGCCAGGAACTATCCTGACTGCTTCACAGACCACTGGGTCTAAATAATACTTTGTCAAGGGCACTGCCCATAACACGTTTCTGCTAACAGTATCTTAATTAATGCAATCAAAAAGTAAATGGTGCATTAAACTGTAACACTTCGTTTGAGCCAAAGCAATCTACATTCTGACCTCACTCCATCAGCAATTCAGTTTTTTGGAAGCGCAAGAAAGTAATTATGTCACTTTCAAACACTAATCTTTTTTAATAGTGCCCAATGCAATACTATTACATTAAAACATTATGAAATTGGAAGGCACTGCATCCACAGACATATGATGTAAATCCCAGCTAGACTAGAACAGACATAAGAGGATTTCCTACTTTTTAAGTTATTGTCCTATGCCAGGAGCTACAGTATGTATTAACAAAAATATATATATATGAGGTAAACACGGAAAACAGAATGTTCGAGCATTATACAATGTGTTGAGGAAAAAATCCTCTTAACAAACATTGGATCAGAAGACCTAAATTACGTAGAAAATATTGCTGCAAATGTATTAGACTGGACAAACTTTCATCATGACACATGAAACAGCCTGGCCGTAGCACAAATGACCTACTGTATATTGTGACAGAATTCAGTGTCTTCAACTTTGTAAAGGATGTGAATGATCCTTTAGTGTGTCATTAGCAGCTGGTGACCATTTTTACCCTACAGTTCTAAGATTTTTCTTACCAGTATTTAGACACTTGTGTGGGGAGCTGCTTCAGCATGTGTTGGCAACAAAGGAACAACCATCCATCCATTTTCTAAGCACTTCATCCAATCCAGATTCGCAGGGGATCTACAGTCTATCCTGGCAAGCAACGGGAGCAAGGTAAAGGGATACACCCCGGAAGTGACCCCAGTCCAACAAAGGAACATGTAAAGATTAATTCAAAGCTGGAAAACAAAAAGAAAAAATACCCCCCAAAGAAGGCTCAACAGCCAAAAATGTTGTATTCCTCCTGTCTATTTTTCAGCATGTAATTAAGCTTTAAATGTTCGTTATATCATGTTTATCAACTGTCTCTCAAAATAGCTGTCTTTGTTGAACAACTGTGCAATAATCCGTGGTCATCTGCCTCTACTGCACATGGTTTAAAACAGTAGAAAAGAAGTCTCCAAATAAATGATATCAGTAGAGTATAAGGTCCAATTTTATGAGAGGACAGAATATAGAGTAAAAGAGACTGAAAGTGGTCCTCCGATTCAATTCCAGCAATAGTTTTTAGTGCAGTGGGACCAACCAACCAAATCCATTTCTATCACTGCAGACCATGATCAGCAATATTATTTAGCAAGAATACTTGCTAAGAATAGTGGAAAATGAAAAAAAAAGTTTTTTAAAACTCAACCACATTTGGATATTTCCCAAATGTGTGAAAATGTTCCTATAATGTCCCATCAATCGGGACGAGGGAAGTGGGACAGCCTTCATACAAATCAAGTACACTCTGTGTAAAAAATTCAATGGATCATTTGGTGAATTGTTATTGTCTGAGTCTTGTACATTTTCATGGAAACTTCTTAGATCATGTATGGTATACAATGTTGAGTATTGTTAACAGATATAGCAGCAGAAATAGTAGATTGACTTTACAGCTTGAGCTACAGGGTCCAAAGACAAACCACTGACAGAGTTGAAAAAGTATATTACTGATTAGTGCCTTGAGTTTCCACACAAGCTGGTAAAAAAAACAGTACAGAGGGCCTTCATCTGCTTTCTGATTGGATGAGTGGCAGAAATATGTACACTCTCCCAGGGTTTGCCACTGGACGGGCAAGTAAAGCATCAAACAGTACCAGGGGAGCCTAGAGGGTTAAAGCAAAAGTCCAGCAATTCAGGGTTCTGTTTACTTATCACATGAGTTCTCCTGGTCCAACTGTAAAAAAAAAAAACTCTCTGTCAATTACAGGCGACACCCTTTAGTATAGTATAGCCTTTTATTTTAAATCTCTAAACCTTTTAGTTGTTTGTAAGGGCAAAAGCATCTCACTCTAATTTGGATGTAAAAAAATGCAAAGATAGGACAGTATAATTTGCTTTAATTTAAAAGTGACTACAACACTTGCATTCTGAAAGCAAGGCAAATGAGTGCTATTTAATTATCATTCCTCACAGACCCAAGGTCAACCAACTGAGACTTTGACTACAAAGGAATCAAAAAGCATCCCAGGAGAAATATCATCTTAGTCAATTATCTGTAAGATCACTTGTTGCCAAAACAAGATTTAAAACTACTGATCTGAAAATGGCAATTGTATTTCAATTTGGTGTGCTGCAAGTCATCTCCTGCGTTAAGTTAATTAGAGAAAAAAAGGATTTTGCCCAGAAAATCTAACTCATTGTTTGTTTCTTACTTAATCCCTGTCTTGATTTTAAATTGAAGTATTTCCATTGTATTTACTGTTGAATCACTGTAAAAGTTATCCCCAAAGCTCATTAGGGAATTTCTTAAAAGCTGAGTTTACTAGACCTCTGAAAGACTGGGGCCAAACACTTCAGTAAATGTTGACTCAGAAAGCTAAATTAAGTCATACACATATTATGTTCAATTTTTCCATTTCCATTCACAAATAAACAGATAAAATCAAAAATGTGAAAATCTACATGTGAGTGACCAATGTTCACTGTTGATGCATGTTTGATAACATAAACAGATTCATTTGCTGTAGTTAAAATGATGGAAACTAGTTTCCAAGGGTATTGTTCCCTGTAATTGATTTTAATTTTGAAGTAGACTGAATACACTACATTTGCAGTTCTGATAGAAATGTATCTTATAATAGCTTTTAAAAAAAGAGGAAGCCTGCTGTAGGAGAAGACAAAACCTTATTTTAATAACTAATTTTGCAACTGCATTTACTTTACTTAAAATTATACTTACAATTTCTACATAATATTATATACAGCCTTGGTTGCCAGTACATTTTTATTACTTTTAAAGTACTGAATTGATGACGCTGATGTGAATAGAAATATTTTGCTTATACTAATACATTTTACAAAATTCATAGGAATAACATTTTTATCAGTGCAGAAATGCGCACATAATTGAAGATCCTGCTAGATATACTAGCATTGTGTTTATCTCTTTTGGGCCATTACTGGGAATAACAAACCTATATAGACCTACACCGTATAAAGAAAACACGATTGCTGCTGAAAGTGGTGTTTGTAGACCAGTAGGGGGCACTCTTCCCTCTAAACCAGAATTTCCAAATCAATACCCAGTATGTGACAAAGAAAGAAAGTCTTAAAGGAGGTGCTGTCCTTTGGATGAGATGTTAAACTGAGATCCTGCCTGTTTGTCCAGTAGAGTTCCCATGACACTGTTCATAAAATCAACTTTAACCTGCTTAAATTTCCTCCTAAATTGAATTAGTGTACTTATTTCTAACTGCTCCATCTGATGTGCTGTGTAGTGGGACTCACTGAAATATCACACTGGTGGTACTACTTCAGTGGATGATACTAATTTAAGAATTTTAGAATCTTAGAATATTTAGAAGTAGGAACTCTGTACTTGTATAGCTGTGAAATAGTTAAGGGAGGTTCTGTTACATTCTCTATTGGTACAAAAACAGCCTTTTCTTTTGAAAACATTTGCAGTCATGAATTGTTAAAGCATCATTTATGTACTAATAAGCATTTTCTAAAGTGCAGGACGTGAGCCCAAGGTTATTAAAAAAGCGTATTTATCTAAATTTCTCTGTCTCAAATGATAAAACTTTTTTTCTACCAACAGAAACATCCTGTGCATATCAGAAAAAAATACCACTTGACATTTATTGATAATGTGTTGTTCTGTTGATGTCAAAGAGCTCCAATTAATTGAAATACATAAATGTAATATAAAAATATTTGTGTTATTGCATTAAAAAGATTAAACGTTCTCAATTACTGTTTTCATGCAAGCAATGAAATGAATGCTCACATACCATTGTGGAATTGTATTAGATTAATTAATAATTAAAATTGCAATTGTTGTGCCAAGAGCAACTGTAACACTTTTCTTTCTGCAGGAGACTGTCCTTGAATCACTTGCAGAAAAAAAAGCATATGTTAACACAAATTTGTTAGCATTTTGACGTTAAAATCAAACTTTTTGTGGTAATAAATACAATTTTTAAAATTAATTCAATCAACATGTTCTTTCACCTATGGTAGTGCTCAGGTTGTGCGTTCAAATTTGGATTAAAAACTTTCACTTTGTCCATCCATCCATTTTCTAACAGCTTCATTCAGGGGAAACCCTGGGATGCCAGTCCATAGCAGGGCACATACAGACACAAACATGTCAATTTTCCCAGAAGCCAATTAACCTAACAGTATGAGTTTGGACTGTGGGAGGAAACTGAAGCATCCCAAGGAAACCCACAGGAACACAGGAGGAACATACAAACTCCATGTAGATAGCACCCCAGGTCCAGAATTGAACCCAGGAACAGTTTCTTCCTGTTGTGGATTCAGAATTGAACAGTTGCTTGCACTCTTGGGCCACCCACTATATCATTTGTAATTTAAAAAATTGGGACATCAATGCAAGGGAGGGAATACACTTGCAAGGTATAAAAAGAGTTTGTTTGGTTTCAGCAGTTTGGTCATACCCTAAGTAAAGTGGCATGATTTGAATAGTGAGTCTTATTTGGCCAATTCTGGCTGAAGAAAATAACAACCTATCTGTAACTAGGCTGACTAAACCCCTTCTTTCAATGAATAATAAGCCAGGGAACTGCTACAAGAGCAATGATGGGTTAGACCGAGGGAGGAAAAAGCAAAATATGGTAGGTAGAAGTGTATGAGATTTGGGCTTGGCCACCTGCAGAACTTGTGTTTGAAACTCCATTTGAGACAAAAAAAACAATTTTTTGTTATTTCTTGACAATTTCATTTTGGTTTGGTACATAGGTGTCCTTTTTTCTATTGCCCAGACCCCCTAATCTCACAGGCTTCACACCTACCCATATGCGCTAATGATCTCTTTAGAAACCTCCTCATTCCCAACACATGGTGCCATGTGCAAGATGCTCCATTGTTTTTATCCAGTTTTTTTTATTCCATGTCAGCTCTCGGGCTCTATCATGTTGCCTAGGTCATCACCTCAGACTGAGTGAAGCCCTTGTTTAGTGTTGTGATATTATAAGTGTTTGTCTTGAGGATAAGAGACAGTGTATTTGTTTGTGCTGATTACGGAGGATGCAGTTATCGGTTTTCCAACATAGTGGGACCATACCCATCTTGTACACAGAGGAACAGTGCCAGTGAGACCATAGGCAGTGTACCGAGGTTCCCCTTATGCATCCAGTAGTGTTGCTGTTCCTGGCAGTCACTTATGCCTTAATATTTAAATAATGCTTCTTGACTACTTCTTGTACAGTCAATTCTAATGCTGAGGTACAGCAGGTGACTGTGGCACTTGATTTCCATGCTTTCCCTTGAAAGATGCAGTGTTTGTTTTCAGTTCCATTGTATTACAGTTGCTGAGGTAGAAAGTGCAGATATAGTATGGGTTTTATTTAGGGTTGGCTTCAGAAAGTTTGCCAATGTCAACATTTTGGCACAAAAAGCCTCCATCAGTATATTACTTTATTAATGCACATTATGAATTATCATACGTAGAGTGCGTTCATCCTCCTTTTTATTGTTTTGATCACTTTTTTTGGACTGCAACTCCATAACCTTCGTGGTACATACTTTTTCCTTTTTTAAGGAATTTCTTCTCTTAATTTCTTAAGATAAAATGGCCGCAATGCTTACAAATCTGACTCTGAATCGAAACTGGATAACTACTGCATTTCAAGTGCAAACTGTTGATGTAATATAATTAGTAAATAAGCATCTTTCATTTCCACACAAACTGTATATCTAAACATCTGCATGACTGCTATGGCTGATATCAAAGCCATGTAATAATTTTTGTGCACTAATGTTTTCATGTATTTTGTTTTGAGGTAAATAAAGTCTGCAATGTTTATGAAGCAGTGGGTTAACACAGAAAAATCATAAAAACTAAACACGTATGGTTACACGTATTCTCTAATTATAATGGTTTTATTTGAGAGGCAGTTCATCACTTTACTGGATTCCAAATTTATAGTAAAGAATACTTCAATGCAGCAACAAAAGATGATTTTACCTCATCGCCTATTAAATTCAACCTTTCCATGTCTACACTGTATAAACTCTGTATCATATTTACAAACCTTCTGTAAACATTGACCAGTGTTGTTTTTGGAACCTTTTTTGTTCAAAATATTTACAACATATCTCTGATAGTAGCAATGATGTCCATTTAACCTTGTGCAGATGTTTAGGTGCATACAAAGGGCAAGTATTTAAAATGGAAGGGGGCGGGAAACTGGAAACTAATTAAACATCTTGTTTGTAAGAGGTATAAAGGAAATGTCATATGTAAAACTGCACAGGCGTAGTCTGCTCAAGGTGTTTAAACCTTGAAAGAACAAGGGGTTTTAAATCACAGTGCCAAATTTGCTTTTAGGCTGTACAAAAAAGAGCCTTTAGTTTGTTTAATTAAATTTCATTTAAAGAAATGGGACACAAAAAATGAAAAAGAAGTGTTACATTGTTATATAGCTGAAGTAAAGGACCAGAGTTCAGAATATTCCTAAATCCTAAAGTATAAATACATAAAGGTTTAGATAAGGTAATAGCCTTCAGGCCTTAAAACTAAAGCTTTCAGTTTGGCATTTGAAGGACTGAGTATAAAAAAAAGCTTCACATAGCTTTTGTTCTGAAACAAACCTTTGAGGTGAGAAAAAATGTGATAAAAAATCATGTTGGATTAAGAATAAAGTATTTCAGAACACATTACAATATAATAATGCAAAACAATATAAATTAAAACAGCTTAAACTAGATTACTGACATTAATTATGACAATTATCATAAAGGTACAGTATTCAAATAAATTATCACACATAAAACTGAAGTTTTTTCAAGTATACTGTAAGCCACTCTGTTTTAAAGTCAAAGAATAAACACTTATAACATATTGAGTGAAGTGATTTTTGAAGCAAGAGACTCACATGATGTGCAGATGTTCTAGGAAAATGAGGAAATGCTCAGCTTCTATGACTCTTATGGAATAACTTCCTCTTTATAGTCTTTAGTACATTATTAAAGAGGAGATTCTCTGTTCCAAGACGTCAGTGTATTAGTAAACTAGGGATTAGTATGACAACCCTCTCTGGATATCTCTCCACGTCATTTATGGATTCCAGACCAGTAGAGTATGTGCGTGTATCCATATACAGTATGCATAAGTGTATTCTAGAACATTTACTCATACAGTATGTCAGTTTATTGAGATTCACAATGATGATCTCCAAAGAAGAAAATTAAAGCAGGAAAGTGTGTGTGTGTGTTCATGCATTCAAAGTTGCATTCCAAATATTGTGAATCATCAAGCCAGAATCTCTTTCTGGAATTTGAAGTCCTTATTCTCTATGTTTCAAAATAAGGTGTGATTTCTATTCTCTCTAGGGTATTTTTCCTCTTATGACATCAATATTGAAAAATAATTTTATTTTTTATGCTGTGGTAGTTCATGAGATAACAAGATTTGTACTTTTGCATTTCACCATGCACTCTAGTAGAGCTCTTTTTGTGTCTCCTATGTGTATGAGTGTGGTAACTGTAAACCAAATTGTACTATTATTCTAGTGGATAGCAGAAAGTGTTTGTTTATGGTATCCATTAGTTTCAATTTCCATCAGGGCAAATATTATCCTGTGCCTGATTACCGTCTTGTATTCATCTGGTATTTTTCTCTTGTTCCCACTATATATAATCTAATACTGTAATAAGATGGTCATGAAACTACAGTATATTGCAATCAGACCCTATCCCATTTTGTAATCAAAAGTTGGTTTGCAACAAACTGCAGTAAACATTAAAATCCTCAATGCATTCTGTAGTGTATATGAATTGAGTTTCAGAAACACCTGGCATATGGTTGTCCAGGTCATCATAAATGAGAATAATTGTCAATCAACTTATTTGATTAAATAAGATAAATAAAGGAATATAGGTACAGTATACAGACTGCATATATATATTATAAAAACACATCCCTATAGGGACCGTATTCCCCAGATTCCGCTGGTGGAATGAGCTGCTACTCTCAGTCTACTGACCACTTTCAGGAAATTTCCAGTGTCAATCTGTGAGATTGGATTGCTGTTGTCTGAGGGTCTGAGGACAGAACCCCTGTACTGTATGCACCACTCAACAGAGGAAGAAGAACTGACCCTGGAAGCTTCCTCTTCCTGCTTTTTAAAAAGTCACTTGACCAGTTGGCTTCCTGCAAATGGCCAGGTAACCGAGAACAGCAGCTCAATTTCCCCAGAGGAATCTGGGACATGTGGTCCCTATACAGTAGGTACAGTATACAGTATATATACAATATGACAAATACGCATGACAGGCATATATCACCACTTTTTGCCTTGACAAATGTTTCACAAATTCTAGGCATTTGCACAAGTAACCTCTCCAAATATGCAGTTGTTAAAGAATTCCATAAATTCTGGAGATTTTGTAGAGTTGTTTTGTAGAGAGCATGCACAGAACACACAAAGGAGCTAATAGATCATTTATATCTTTGAGAAATAATCTGTATTTGTGTTTAACGAACAAGGATAAGTGATCCTGTTATGAAGTCAGTGAAATAACGTGTACACAAATTGTAATCCAATGCTCCTGTCATTGAGGAATAATCCTTCCAAATAGTACCCTTATTTACAATAAAAACAAGGATGTTTTCTGCTGCTGACAAATAATAAAAAATCATTGAGCAATCAAAATAGAGCTTTTCATCGAGATTCTTGAGTTTTCAGTGATAATGTATATGGCACAGCTAACCAGTACAAGAGAGTTCTTCACCATTGTTGATGGTTTTGAAGATACTATATATTAATAATAGGGCGGTATGGTGGCACAGTGGGTTCAATTCCAGACCTGAGGTGCTATTTGCATGGAGTTTGAATGTTATCCCCATTTTTGCATGGATTTTAGCAAGGTGCTCCAGTTACCACCCACAGTCCAAAGACATACTGGTAAGTTCATTGATCTCTGGGAAAATTGGCCCTGGTGTAAATGAGTTTGTGTCTGTGTTTATGTCTGTGTCTGTGATGGATTAGCGAACCATCCAGGGTGTATCCCACCTTATGCCCATAGCTTGCCATGGTAGGCTCTGGCTATCCCACCACGCTGAATTGGATTAAGTTATTAGAAAATGAATGGATGGACTTAATAATGTCTTCATTCTGTGGCCCTATGAACGATAACCTGTTCTTCATTCTTACTGGGACACCATGGAGCATTTTGTCTGCACAGCAGTTTAAAAATCTACAGTTTGGCACCTTTAAAGGGATGCTTTTATACAATCTTATTTATAATATTCAATCTTAGTATTTGCAGTTCTTATTTAATACCAGTAACATGATTACATGCACATCAAAATATTCTACTGTCTTTAATTGTTATCTGTATAACATATTTAATCATATACAGTAGAAGGTGTAATACATAATCCTTTCAAAAGACATAAGAAAAGTGAAAGAATCCATGATGCATAAACGATTTCATTTGTTGTGAAACATATATCCATCGTTGTTGTCCTGCAGTAAATGTATGAAAGGTGCTCATACTGTGTACATTCAGAATCTATGGTGTTACCACCCTGAATAGTGCACTTAATGCTTAACAAAGACAGAGTACAGCAAATATATTTCTAATATTCTAATAGGGATAAATATTTTAATGCTTTGAGAGACTTATTAAAAATACAACATTTTACTAAGTTCAAAAATTAAAGCAAAGTAATGAATTAAATTTTAAAAAGCCACCACCATGAAATCAAATTATATCAACTACTTCAGGAGAAAAGTATTTAGATCTTTGGGAAATAAATGAGGTTTGACATGCACTGCCTTATCAAGAAATTTAGTTGCTCTTTATTTATACTTAGGTTTTATTGCATATCTTAAAGTCTTTGCCCTGCGATGGACTGGCATCCCTTTCAGGGTATAGCCCACTTTACTTGCCACCCCTTGCTTGCCAGGATAGGCCCTGGCCCTGAATAGGAACTGAATAAGAAGAAGCAGTTCGAAAATGGATAGATGGATCTTAAAGCTTTTTTGTATAGTGCCATTTTTGAAACATCATTAGTTTCCATTTTATTCTGCACGATAACAAGATACTTTTATATTTCTAAAATTACCTCTAAAATATTATTTGAAAATTGGCTGTAGTCTATTGAAAAAGCAACATTAAAAACCGTGACTTGGTCTCTGCCCTTTGACTGAAGCATATTTTGTTCATAATATTATTTATTAATTTAATTAATGTTTGTTAAAAGGTAGCAAACTTATTATTTGTGCAGCTGGGCATAAGAAGTATCTTTAAACACTGATGCAACAGTTACTGCTGTTCTAAATAGCTATTCATACAGATAACACATGCAGGCAGTGCCTAATCATTTTACCTCCCAGTTTAAAGAGAATCTTGACGTCCTTGCTGGAAAAACAAGTCCCTTTGTCACAATGAGCTAAATACAGATCAGAATACAACAAGAAAGTTATCTAAATACTACAGTTAAAAGAGCTAGTAGTAGCTAGTTTCTGGGCCACTTTCAATTTATTCAAATTAGATATATTTGCTAAATGTTGTACTATAAACTATTCTGTTGTTTGTACTACCCCATAATAAAACCTCTTCCACTACAAATTTTAAACCTTACATTTTCTTTGCAGTTTAGTTTAAACTGATGGTCTGTGCCAAATCACACACAAAAAATAAGTCTGTAGCTTCTGTTATTCAATTAACAGTTCACACCAATCACACCACATCAGCTACTTAATTGAACAACAGTGACTTTGAGAAAGTGGCAGGCATATTCATTCTGAGGCTATTGATCACCTACAGCATGCCAGTCTTGGAAAACTGCAAAACCTTATATTTTTAAAACATTCTTCTGTTCTAATAAGTAAATAAAGTTATGTGATAACACTGGGTTGAGATGGATTTGTCTGACAAAGAAAAACATTCAAAAGAGAAAAACAATTTCAACTCTGGAATCAGTTTAGAGAAGAACAACCACATGCATTCCTGAGCTCAAAGGAATGTCCTACTCTGATAGGCTACTTGAATAGGTCTAAGGGGGAACCTACAATAGTCAAAGTTCTTAATATATTCCACAAATCCTAATGTGACATGATAAATAAATTAATATAAATTTGATAAATGTTCTTTCTGGAAGTGTGAGACGATCCAAAAAAACAAATTACTACAACGACTTTTGATTAACTGTAAAGGTTAAGAACCACTGTTTTAGCACAATTCGCATCCTACAAGATGTTAGATACATAGCACATTTTAAAAAGTGCTAGCACTCTAATTTGTTTAATTTCTAATAGTTTGCTCTTATTACACATTTTTGGCACATGGTTTAAAAAGCTCTTAGTACCCTGTTTCCTTTCTTACTCTTAATATACTTGTATATTTATTTAGGATGTGAAATCTAGTGTATTTCAGGAAGCTAGCACTCTGGTACCCAAAACTGAGGCATTCACTTCATATTGGCACTTTTAGTTTTCTGTTATATTGGAATTATTTTAGAAGCATACAGTCCTCAGTTTAGAAATGATTATTTTATATTGAACTTGAGCAAATGTTTTCTGGAAATCTAGTTCAGCAGCCATATCACCCTGCAACTCACAACTGGCAACCTACTGAAGCTAAGCAGGTGTGAGCCTGGTCAGTACCTGGATGGGAGACCTCCTGGGAAAAACTAAGGTTGCTGCTGGAAGAGGTGTTAGTGGGGCCAGCAGGGGGCGCTCACCCTGCGGTCTATGTGGGTCCTAATGCCCCAGTATAGTGACGGGGACACTATACTGTAAACAGGCGCCGTCCTTCGGATGAGACATAAAACAGAGGTCCTGACTCTCTGTGGTCATTAAAAATCCCAGGGCGCTTCTCGAAAAGAGTAGGGGTGTAACCCCGGTGTCCTGGCCAAATTTCCCCCCTGGCCTTTACCCCATCATGGCCTCCTAATAATCCCCCTCTATGAATTGGCTACATTACTCTGCTCTCCTCCCCACTGAGAGCTGATGTGTGGTGAGCGTTCTGGCGCACTATGGCTGCCGTCGCATCATCCAGGTGGATGCTGCACATTGGTGGTGGTGGAGGGGAGTCCCCATTACCTGTAAAGCGCTTTGAGTGGAGTGTCCAGAAAAGCGCTATATAAGTGTAAGCAATTATTATTATTATTATTATTATAGTTACACCATATCACACTGTGTGCCCTGTACTGTATGTATCCATTACGATTGTCACTTGTTCAAACAACTGATGAGGCTACAATTTAGTTCTATTTATTGTCTCCATGGCCCTTACATGTAAGTCAGTCTTATTGGACTGCTATATGATATATTACATGATAATGAGAGAGTGTGATGTTATAAATCTAAAAACGTTCTGTAAACAAATGATAAAGACATAGACATTTTGGATAGAAAGTAAAAAGATGTGATTCAAACCAGAAATTTGAAATGTTTATCTAAACACATTATCAAGAAATACAATGCAAATAGCATATAACAGAATCCCATCTAGTGTAAAAAATTAAATGCACCTAAGCATAGCCATGTGCCAATATAATTCATATAATAAAGTGTTACTGGAGGTTATGCAAGCAAGCAAGCAAAAAGAGCCAAACCCAAGCTTTAGAAATGTAGTGTTTAAACAATGATACCATTGTAGTATGATGATTGTGTGTCATGTTCACCCCCAGTGAAACATTGCAGAGTAAGCTAGCACTACTGCAGCAGCCGACCACACCTCTACTCATCTGTCAGTACAAGTCGGTTGCTGTGGACACAGACAGGAAACCTGTTACACCTGTAGACAATGACTACCTGTCCCACCTCAGGTGAAGCAGGGTACTTAAGGTCTGATAAACCCCGATTGTGGATTCCCCTTTGTGCTTTGCCCCCCGTCTACCCAGCTTTAAACCTCGCCTGTTTGTACTACAACCAAGGACTGTGTTTTACCTGCTTTTCCAACTTGCTGCACACACCAGGCTACCTGCTTGTTGTTCTGCTTGTTCTCATCACAGAGATGATGTGATGCCTGTGCTTGGGTTCACCTTTCAATTCTCGGACCACTGCAATTCCTACACGAAAAGCAGCTATTACTTTGCGTACTATTACATTTACTATGGCTTCTTGGCAGGAAATATTCTGTGGCATGAGTGACAAGAGCAGATCTAACCTGGAAGTTAATCAAGGTTGCTCATAGGCAACCCAACTAAAGAGCCACACAGCGTCAATCCCCACAAAGTCCTACTCCAACTGAGTTTTCTGCTACAGGAGAATTCAGTGCTGTCTGGGTTCCAAGGGGATGCTGTCACCTTCTGGAACAGACTCTGCCCACAAAGCCCTGTTCATACTGATCTTCCTTCTCTTGGGTAACCTTAAGAGTGATAAATATCAGGCTGAATATTCTGACTTACACAAGCATGTACAGTAGATATCAAAGGTTTTAGCCAGTCTACCCTATATGAAAAATTCCATCCTGAAACCATATATGATCCAGCAATTGATAATATAAGCACTTCTGAAACTGCACAGAAGTGATCTTAACTATTGCAAGGTATGTTCTTCATGTGATGCACAATAGCCCAGCATCTTGCTAATAGCCTAAGTGCAAGCAGTAATGTTATTATACCTTCAAGAACAGGAATATATAAAGTACTTTAGCACAAAGTAGTCTCAATGGTTATACAACTATGTAATTATATACAGCTACAGTAAAACATGGGGTGGATCAATATAAATGTGGGGTGCACCTCAGTTAAAGGTGTAAGATATTTATGAGCACTCACTGGTATACTGACAATAAACAAGTATAGACAGACTTCATTCTCTTAGAAATGCATCTCACTTGGTAAGGATTCATCTTCCATGAGAACGTAAAAAATGTTACTAAGGAAAGGAGGGCATTCCGCCCACTTTGCTCAAACAACACAACAGTGACTCCAAGAATACCATCAACGAGATGAAAAATATACATTAAACCTAAACAGATCTGTGGAGCACTCAAAAAGATGCTTTATTATTGTGCTATTATTATTTATTATTATTGAAGCTATTTTAGGCTAAATGGTTTTTTTTATGAATTGTGCATTGAGTTCCAGGATATTTGTTACACTGTTTTACCATAAGTGATGTAATGCTTAACAAGAAGATATTAATTACTTGTATTTCTATGTTGTTTTTATGTTCTATTTTAATTTGCATAAATATAAGTTCCACACTTATGACTTCAGCTTAAAAGGTTGAAATAACACACTCACATTAACTGTAGGCTAATAAAATTGTCTGATCCTCCCTCTACACTTATTCATTTTCAATCTTTTGTACAGTATTGTTATCTGGGTAATAGAAATAATATTTATGGTAACAGAGTGAAATCTCAATCCCAATATGTCTAAAAAAATCTTTCTCGGGATTTAAAATGACTTTCCAGCAACATAAACCTCAGCCTTAATGCAGCTGTTCTCAGATGCATTGTGTTTTGGGGGAACAGTAAATGGTATAATTACTTCAGCTTCATGGAATTTTTTTTTTGGTCAACATATCAAATAATAAGTCCCTTGAGGACAAGTGACCATTGCTATCTCTTGAAAACAACCAAGCAAATAAACATGAAAATATATCCCAGGGAATACAGAATTGTGGTGCCTCTTGGTTACTATGGAAATGCTTTTGGGGTAGATAAAGAAGGGTATTGCTAGCGTAATTTATTTTTGTTCTTGCCTTGTTTTATGCTATGACTACTTCCGTAAGTAATTCCCGTTTATATTTAGAATCCAGTACCACTATCGCAGACAAGATACTTTTTCTTCCTCTTAGCCTGTCATTGTAGCTTATCATCATTTTCAGTACTTAGTCAGCTCTTCCCTTCTTCCCTTGTAATAAAACCACTGGGTAACATACCGATAACATGAACTCTGTTCAATTATGTAAATAAAAACAGAAAAATAAAGATGTGCTTTTACAGACAGTTTTGATTAAGAAGGAATAGGTGGACTGTTTATTCACCTGATTAAAACAAAATTGCCCATACTCAGAAGGTTATAAACAAAAAATAATTTTATTTTTAAAGTCTGATTGCAAATGCAATTATTTCTTTCTTGATCTGTTGATAGAGATTATGTTTCTGTTCCTATAAAACATGTACACATATTTTTAATCTTGCGCTACATATACAGTTGCAGATGTATAGGTCACTTATTTTGAAACGTATTATTCTCTATTTATACACACTATATTACTTAACATTGCCTATTTGTCTCTTCTTTTTGTGAGCAAATGTTTTAATGTATATTTCATAAAGAACAAAAAAAAACATGTAGAAGGTGGGATCTCACAGAGTAAAAAAATGTAAAAGAAGATTAATTTAACAAAGTTTTGAAGTTAAGAGAAAGAGTCTGACCAGCAGTTTCTGCAAATAAATGCTACTAAGTGTAATCTAAGGGTATCTACTGTACAGTACATTCTGCCCAGTTGCCTAAAGGAGATTCTTGTCTTAAATTAGACCTGTTAGCAATAGTGTGCAGTAGTGGTCAGGGCAGATTGACTAAAGGGTTGTAGATTTTTATCCCA
The DNA here is from genome assembly GCF_059453375.1 of Lepisosteus platostomus. Taxonomy (NCBI): domain Eukaryota; kingdom Metazoa; phylum Chordata; class Actinopteri; order Semionotiformes; family Lepisosteidae; genus Lepisosteus; species Lepisosteus platostomus. The sequence goes on from NC_142621.1 coordinate 38,946,274, forward strand.
CCTGAAGATGCTGCTGTTGCACCCTTGAACAAGCTACTTTACCCAGACTGCTTCAGAAAATACAGCTGCATAAGTGGCTACCACAATTTGAAAGAAAATAATAACTAACTGTAATTTCTATAAGTGAATTTGGATAAGAGTTTCAACTACATAAATTAACGTTAATAGCAGAGGCTTGAGATCTGTCATTGAGAAGGAGCAGTTGGCAAATTCAGTAGCACAGTCACATACAGTAAGGTTTTAGATACTGTATACCCCAAAATATTGTATTACAAAACATACCCAACATGTAATGTAGTAATGTATTTGCTCAGGGCATCTCTAACATAGAGGGTTGGGAACAACAGCCATCTGCCATCTGTGTAATCTTAAAACAGATTAGCTTGTATGCACCATTTTTAGGGGAAGATAAAGTATTATGCCAGACAAAATTGCAAGCAGGACTACCATCTGCCATGTCTACTTCTCTTTATTGATTGATTCATATCCAGCGGGAATTAAATTCCACAAGTGGAAAAGAACACATTTGATTAGCTTTCTGGATAATTGACCAATTCCTGGGACCAGTAATCAGGTGTACATTATATTAGTACTGTAGCTAGGAGGACAAGGGCTAGAAGTCTATGTAGGTTCCTGTAGAGACAGCACAAGTCTAGTCTTTTGGCAGCTGTGTTTTCCCAACAGCAAACATGCTTGCAATCTATGTCAGTGAGGATACTAGTAGAAGTGATAGTATGTAAATGAAGAACTTGTTAGGATTGAGAGATTTGTTTTTTAAGGCACGTTAAGTGCACCAGGGTATGACTGAGTAGAAAAGGAACACTGTTGTGGAGAGTAGTGTACCTTGTTCTGCCCTTCCAGAGATTGACTGAAGAAAATTGATCTGTAAAGTGGAAGAAGAATTAAAGTGACTGTGCTACGTCTAAACTCTGTGGGATTAACTGAACTGTGGACTGCACAGGCTTCTCTAAAAGGGGACCAGCAGTACCACCAAAAAGGGGTTACATCCGCAAGACCATTACAAACTACACTCAAACACGCACATGTACTGTATTCACATGACATGCTGATTCAGAGCTCTTTTTGTGGTTCATTGGTTAACCATCAGCACGGTGACGTTTGTGTGAGACAGTGAAGCAGCATCCCATGGCACTCTGATGTTAATGGCAGAGTGGAGTCTGAGATACATACTGTACTTTACAAATAAGAATTCTAAGGGAATGAGTCTCCCATAGATCCTGAAATATGTGCAGACCATTGTTATCATGATGTCACCAAGCATATGAACAATTTCTGTAAGCCAAGGCGGACAGGTAAAGGGCTGAGTAAGGAGGAGTTATTCCAAATTGATGAAAGCTTATGAAATTTCACAGGGCTACCGAAAAAGACACTGTTGACATTCTTTCTAATGACCTGAGAGCTTGCGATTAGTTTGCACATTCTTACAGAGACAATCCTCAGCTTGGAAAAAGAAAATAAGAGATTCTGAAGTCAAAATGTGAACTGTGAGATTGTCAGCTGAACTGTTACTTCTGCTTTAAAGTGGTTAGAATTAGTGAGATCTAGGTATATATTTTTTTCTGGGAGTGTAATAGAAATTGTGAAAAGTAAGAGACTAATGCAATGAAGTGTGCAAACCTTGCACCATTGAACATAGTTTCTTTACAAGCAGATAGCATTGATAGATCTTATAAGGTTTTTAATACTGTACTTCTTCATTAAAGCAAGACATCCCAGTATAGTACGTCTCAATTCTAGTCCTCAATACCCCACACCCAGTGACAGATCTTCCAGAAAGTGTGAGGGAGCTTAAGCTACCCCAGTATAAGCAAAAGTCCTCCCAGTTTAGTCACCCTACATTAACCTCTATTTGTAAAACCGCTAAAGGAATAACTTGAAAACTGAATATTTAAAATTAGTTGAATTTAAGGTTCAATTATGTAACTACAGGCTGCAGAAATCTTGGGAATCTAGTGGATTTAATGACTTAAAGATGCAAAATATGTAGGAATGGTTTCACGAACCATAATTATCACTAAATCAGATCTACCTTACAGTATTTAGATAATGATTATGGGTATTGATATGGAAATGTGAATATAATTATTCCAAAGTTTGTGGCTGTGACACTTTACAAAGTAAATCAGTGAAAAAGAAATATAATATGTAATTTGGTCAAAAATAAAGCAGAAATAAGCAAACAACAAAGCAAAAACAAAGCACACCATATTGAAATTCAGTTTCAAATATATTAGGTCACTGTATATTAATTGGATGCTCCAAAACATCTCTGTCATACAGTAGGTAATTCTCAAAAGTTGGTCACCTCAGTGCAGCCTGCTAGGCCACAAAAGACACCTCCCTCTATTATAAGGATAGGTATTTGTAATACTTTTTTATACATCATGCACATTGCAGAATGTGTAGACCCACGGAAACACCCAGGAGGAAACAACCACTACTTTGGCCTGCAACAACACATAGCAAAAAAGGTCTGTATTTCATTTAGGTATTTTTTGTTTGGATTGGAGGTTATCATCCAAATACATACTGTAATTCAAGTAAATTAATGACTCTGAATCTTGAGTCACATAGGCTAGACTTTAAAAAAAAAAGCATTGCCAGTGGGCACAGAATTCTCTTTTGTGAGCAGGTACATTCCTGCTTGGGCAGATCTGTAAAGTGAGATTGGTCACACCATGAAATACAGCTGTTTTCTTATAAATCTTGGAGATTGATCTGGAAATTGGTAGGAGAAATTAAATTAAAATCAGCTGAGGACCTACCAATAAAAACATACTTATTATTTCCTACAAATTTCAATGCTCCTTGTGGCCACTTCACAGTGTTGATCTATTTACTACAATAACTGCATCCACTTTGTTCAATTAATAAGTTCAAAATTTATTTTGCTTGTAGAAAAGATGTGAAGACTCCAGGAAAGATAAGATGAGATGATTCTCAAAATGAATTTTTAATATAAGGAAAACAATCCTTCCACACTAAGTTGTTTTTAACAAAAGGAAAGTTTGTCCATATAGTTTGCATTTATGCATGGTGTTTAATTTCAATATAATGAATGACAAAAAAATCTCCCCCAACACACGCAAATAACTGTTCTATGTTAAAACATTCCTTAACACACATTTGGCTGCCTTGTTAATAAAAATAGCCTTTTAAGAACAGCTTAATATTCAGCAAAGCAGAATTATTGGAATGTAAAAACACTGTTGTCTAGATGAATTACAAGGAGAACCTTGCTAGCTTCTCTTGCCTTTATTTTATGTTTCCTGAGCAACGATGGACAGAAACTGCATTTGCTAAGGATTCTTTCAAGTCCTCATTCATGTTTGACCTGAGCAATCATGGTATCATTTCCTTGCACAGCCTCTAAATCTTGACTAATCTTGTCAACTAACTTAACTTTAAAACATTCAAGGGTCCTTGCAAAAACATACCATGGTAATTTTCACACTATTGTGCCTGTTATAAACAGTACATGATTCATCTGAATCATGGTATACCACAGTGATTAATGTTATATTGTATTTGTTATTGTTAACCAGTGTAAGGTTGTGATAACCATAATATTGCATAATCTGTAAGTATTCAAGATGTTTGTATAGAACTATTGTTTATTGTTAATTGTTTTGTATTTACAGTAGTATGATATATATTGCTTAAGAATACTTTGGGAATTTTGCACAAGTTATGTTTAGGGAAGGAAACAGTGGAGAAAACTTTGCAATGCAGTGTAGCAAACTGCTCTGAAAGATGGGTTTTGATAGTACAAGCTTGTTGTAGTCTAGAAGTCATAACTTCCTTTCAGCACGGCCTGAATGTTAAAGTATCACAACATGTACAATTAGGCTTGTTCACTGCAGTGCTTCCAAGCCAATTCAAGCTTCTTTTAATGTAGAAAAACTAAAAAATATAAAAATAAAATACCATCATTACTGAATTAAAGCAGAAGAATCCATTGACTGGAGTGTTTCACCTTATACTAGTTTTGTCAACTTCTTTTTATATCTAAAACATTGTATTGAGTTTGCTTAATTACTATCATCCTTTATAGGATTCTATATTTACCATACTTGTTATGACCACTGTAAAACTACATAAGAATACAAATTATTCTAATTATATAAAATGATTACACAAATGAAAGATTGCAGTGTAAAGCTGGGGTCCCCACTTTTATTTTAAGGATTAAAAAATCACTAGCAAATGCTGTAGATGGAAAAATACATTAAAACTATTTATGCTGAATCACAAACACATTTCTCCTAATACTAATTGTTTGAGAAACGACTCGTGCATGCAAGCTTTGATTACTTCCACGTTGTTTTAAAAGAAGTGGTTTATTAATTGGATTAATTAAAACAGAAAAGAAACACTAGAAGACAGATGAAGAGCATTGACCCCTCTTGTGGAGAGCTAGCATACACTGCACAGCAGGTAGTATTAGCTTAGAATTGTACGTTGTTTCGATAAACCTTTGGCCAAGTTCCTTCAATTAACGTTGCGTTTTTGGAAGCCAAGAACAGAATGTAATAAAATACCTGTAAGTAGCTGTGGCGCAGGGTGTTATTTCTCTCTGATGAAATGTACTGAAGCTGCTGGGGATGAAGCGGAGAAGCCTATGAATTTAACAGACTGCTTCATTACGGTTCTCCAAGTCTGTAAACTTGCCGTGCCTTAAGAGCCGAGTTATAAGAGCCCTGTGCTGTCGGCTTACGGAAACAGCCGAATCCAATTCACGGGAGCAGCCAGACTTCGGGAAATATTCAATGCTACTGTTTCTAGGTTTACATGGATGCCGTGGGAGTAGTTGAAACCAAGATTTACGCAGTCTGACATATTGTTTGAAGTGAAATCCTTATGACATCTCTGACATAGCGTCAGCTAGATTTCTTCAAAGTCCATATCTTATTTCTATGCACTAACTCTATGAGTTACCGATATGTTTTTATGTCCCTTCAGTTCAGTGGCGATAGTGTCCGTATTAGGAAATCTACAGTATAATGCTTTTTTAAGGCAGAGCTCATTTCCAAGACAGCTCCATATGATAAAGTTTAAGAATGAAATGAGAGTGATTACTGGTATGAGAGACCATATGCACTTCATCAGATGAAAACGTATACACGATTATGCTACTAGAATGTTTTACATTAGACTACTTACGTTTTGCTCTTAAAGTTATTCTGCATAAATCTTCCATTACATTACATTTCATAACAGAGTTGTGATGAATTAATGCCCCGGAAAGAGAAAAATCTAATTTTGATGTAGTGTCAATGTTACACTTTATAATTCCAGGGAATTTGCTGCGGAAATAGAGACACATGCATTTTACTCTAAGCCCTACTGAAAACGGGTATTGAATTTAAATTCATAGTTTAATGAAGGACTTCCTGACATTACTTGTGCATTTGGTAAAGACAATAGCAGATAGTTGCAGGGTGAAGCATGGTCGTTCATAATTCAATCTGTCATTCAAAACTACAGTATCACAGGTGGCAAGAAACAAGCGTGCACCTGCTCGCAGAAACTGTAGTCTGTCAGAGGTCTCATCATCAGATTAATACACTGGCGAAATTAGGATTATAGAGGTTAATGTATGTGTCTGAATTTGGTCTGATCTGAGAGGTATCAAAGTGCGTATAATGAAAGTACTCAAATGCCATGTAAGCATTATTAAATAACTTTATAAGAGCTGCTAACAAATGAGCAGTTTGACTGATAAAGCAGGGTCTGAAAGGATATTAAGCAATAATGATGCAAAATAAAGTTAGATTCAATAACACATTAAAGCTGGGTTTCTTAACTTCATCATAGCTCTGGAATTCTTATTAGATGTACTTTCTACGTTTTTAATGTTTGAAGACATCTGTTTGCTATTTAACTGCATTGTTACTTACCCTCTCCTTTTACAATAGCTATTAAAATCAGAAAAGAAGGTCTGGGAAGTGTAATACACTATTTAAAACATGCATTTGTAATAGAAACAGGTATTTTAACATGTAGAAGAATTAATATAAAGTGATATACATCCCCAAAAGAAATTAAGTTAATAAATAAATTCAGTTATCAAAGCAGAATATGTTCCTGGGGTAATATTTATACCTGCAATACCTACAGTTCTAATTACATTGTCTTTATGCATTAATATAATTGGCTAAGTACAGTATATGTTACAGAAGTACAGCATTATCTGAATCAGTCTACATACAGTCTACACAACAAACATCTTGCTATAATATCTAAATGCATATTACAGTATAATACCATTAAAATTGTTACATTTGCCCCATTCTGTAGAGTGTGCTTTTTTATTATCCAGGATGTAAGCGATTTATGAATATGTCTTCTTTTGTCAAAGTAAACAAATTCCAGAATGTCTATTGCCACAGGTGTGTAAAACAAATACAACACACTTAATTAGTTAAGAAAATAAATTAATGACATATTGCAGTTCTTTGCAGTATCACTTTCTAACAGATATTAAGACAAATTCCTTGCTTACATGGTCTTATTGTCTAAATCTAGCAGAGTTTGTGTTGGTTTCACTGAAGAAATAAAATTACCAGTAGACAAAAATAGAACACCTCAAATTTTATTTGTGTTTTTATTGGAAGAGTACTATGCATTTTATTCTGCTATTTTGCACATGCTAGCCAGGAGCTTATTTTGTTATTGAATTCTTTCCTTTATGGCAATGAAAGCCAAAGCAGATATCAATCTTTATCCAGACTGAACATAGTTTGCAGTATTATCAAATACTCCCATGTCATCCTTATGCAATTAATTTTCTTTTTTTTACCACTGTATCACTCTAAGATTATGCTTGTAATGTATTTTTAAAATATGAAATTGGCTCATCATTATTATTAGTGTCATTATATTTGTGTTAATGATACTAATACATGAAACTGGATCAAGTGGTACCTGAAAAGGAATAAGCAAATGGTTTTGACATTCTAACACATGTTTTTTATAAAGGTTGTAAGAAATTAAGTAGGTGAAAGTGATTCTGATTCATTTCTTTACCCTTTGTCTATCTAGGATGATGTGCCAGGGTCATTTCTTCTTTGGATTAGTAAAAGTAAAAGCTTCTCTCTCAATACATGACCTTAAAACACGAACTTTCTTGCTTTAAGATGAAGTTCATAGACTTGGCAAGAGTGCAGTTCACTTGACAAGTTTAAGAAACGTAAAACAATGAGACTTTTACCCTCCTGAAAGAGACATACACATTTTTTGTTCCAAAAACATGTAGTACAGTATCTGGGTAACCTGATTGATAATATTCAAATTCTTGGAAGGAATATTATCCTTGCAATAACAAAAAAAAGTTATGTTGTGCAAAGTGAGCTTATTAAACTAACATAGCATAGAAAACTAGGCAAATGTTTAATTGTTGGCTGTATTTACATTAATTTTCATAAAAAACAATGAATGAAAACCCATATTCTATCAAAGACAGGTGCAGCACACAATGCCTTGATTATGGGAAAAATGGCCTCCACAAAATGAAGTGAAATTACTGCAGATTTCAGCCTGAAAATATTCAGATTTTAAGAGGCCATGCCTGGCAATCTGGTAAAGATAAAACCTTTTTATCTTTAAAACCTATCCTACAGAATTTGTTAGTAAAATAAAAAGTTCATCACTGAGAATGGACCTGGTTTGGAGGAACAGGACATGTATGGCAAATACTCATTTGACATACAGTAAGCAAATAAATAGTCACATATACAGTATAAAGAACAACTCTTCATTCTGGAATCATACATTGCATTTAATCATATGAAGAGGCTTAAATCTTTGAGGGGCTGCTCTTTGTCTTAAGCAAGACACAAATGTGGTTAGACTTTGTATGGTGGAATCAGGAAACCAGTTCTGTGGCAAGGCATTCCATTCCTGGAAAACAGTGTGTATAACACTGCAAAGAACCTTAACATCTGTTACTATACCCAAATTCTCCAGGAGGGATGTCTGCTTATTCATGCCAGTACTTAACCAAGCATAGTGGTATGTTAAAGAATACACTTCCCCTGGTTAGTTCAACTGCGAAAATCAAAGATGCAAAGAGCGACCAGAGTACCCCAAATCTGCCATGGCCTTGGAAAACAATGAACATGGCCCCTGTTGGGCATGTGGTATGTGGTCAAACAAACCTGCAAAAAGTTTTTAGTGAACCCACTCAATCAAATCTTTAACAAATTTTGATGTGGTACAATACCATTTTTAAGTTATAACATTTAGTTTAATATAACTTTTTCTTGCATGCCTATTCTATGAACCATGTTTTTACCACATCTTTACAAAGTTTCATCTGCTTAAATCAAGTATACAGTATATTCCATCACACTAGTGCTGCTGTACAGTATTCCAAAATTTGTTAGCAAACCGATTGCTACAGTATCTCATGGTAAGGTAGGCAAGGTCATGTTATACTTTACATGATCTATATATTCAGCAGATGTCATGGCTTTAAATGTGTTTTCTCAGTGAGATGTTGGTTTTGCTGCTGGAGAATATTACTTTAACAAGCATAGCCAATTGTACTGAAACGTACTTCTCAAAATCAATTCGAGAGTGACAACCATTCAAATTTTTACTGACATCCCCTATGAAGACTTGAATTAAAGGTTATGCGCCAAAATTACAACGTAATATTATCTTAAAAAATAATGCAAAAGAAATGTTGATGTATTTTAACATCATATGACATAAAGGACTATAGTGCACAGAAGAAGTTGTGGTGATGTTCACAATTTTTGTAGCTTTTGCTTTTAAACTTGTGATTTCCTCTAAGTACTCAATTATAGCAGACTTTTTCACATGAAAACTTTTTTTAAAGTAAAAATAAGATTTATTCAAGCAAATAGACAATTTTTTTAACTTATTGATGTTATGGCTAATTGTATGTCAATTCACTAGTTTATCTTTTAGTAGAAAACAATAGTATTCAGTAGCAATTATTTACAGTTTTCAATGAATTTCAAGATATTCAGTGGTAAAAAAATTGCTTGAAATTTTTAGAAGCACTGGAGTTGAAAACTATGTTGTTAGATAGAAATGGAACTACACAATTATGCTATTGATCTTGACATACTTGAGATAAAAGAGCAGGCCAGGCCAATATCTCAGGAAATGTAAGTGAAGTATGAAGTATGAAATCCATGCCACTGTTTTTGAAATGTGGAATTTGTTCATTAACTTGAGTGGTTTGTGCGCACTTGAGTTTTACGCAGTATGTAAATATAAAAGGAATGTATTGGAAATACCTACTGTAAAGGAAAGAAATCACTCATTTGGTCATTTGGTAGTGAAAGCCTTAATGCGATTGTTGTTACAAGATGGCTTGTAGCACTATGAGTCTAACACTGCTCATGCTCTTACATTTTTGTGAGCAAACAGCTAAAACTATTTTAAAGTGCCTATTTTTGATTCTGACACAGACTATGGAATGCATGGCTTTGAGCCAGAGACTAAATTTGTCTGCAGGATATTACCCCATAGCACTGTCTGACAGTAATTTAATATTTTAGTGACTGTATAAACGTGCTGCAAGGGGCTGGGTGGCTTTGTTGTTGATTCAGATGATGACTGAAGTGCTGTCGATGGTTTAACCCCTATTAAAAGTCCAGTAAGATGTCAAAAACATGTCATCTATGTCTGTAGTATGTCAAACTCTAATCCAACCTAATGCAAGTAATCAAATTTAATACACTATGTACTGACACTGAACATCAAGCCTCACATCCTGGATTTTATTGCTTTGAAATTAAGATGTTCCTTTAAAAAAAAAAATCTGAGTCTTATCAACTTGAATAGTCCTGACCTCTGAATAAAATCAAAATTGTTGTTTTCCAGGCAATATAAAATATTTGTTTTTAACTTTGTATTCACAGCTGAGATGTTTAGAAATATTTGATTTGTATACAATAGATAGTAAACAGTATGCTTATTTTAAAATGTATTTTTTATACAATACCGTGCAAAAGGTTTATTCATCTTAAACACAACTAGAAGAAAAATATATATATATAAGTTACAGGCTGAGTTTACAACTCAGACATTGTATACAATTCTTAGACATTGTGTTGAATGTCAGACAGTTTTAGGTGAAGTATGAAAATAAGTGTTTTCTTTGTTACATTTATGTTTTACCTATGCATTCTATAGGGGTCCAAGACAAATTTAGGTGCAGTGCAGAGAAAAAGTTTCTGAACCCTAAAGGCAAATATGGAAATATCCAATATCCAAAAAATAAACATCCAATAGGATTAATAATAAACAGGACAAACAGAGGAATCTCATCCCAGCTGTCAAGCTAGGTGATGGGAATGTGATGATTTGGGGCTATTTTGCTGTCTCAGGACGTAGACAACTTGCCATCATTGACATGATCATGGATTCTGCATTGTAACAGAAGATTCAAGAGGAGAATGTCAGGCTGTCTATCTGTGACCAGAAGCTGAATTGGAAATGGGTCTCGCAGCAAGACAATGATCCTAAATTAAATAAGCAGATCTACAGCAGAGTGGTGGCAGAAAAAGCAAGTCCTCATTACACAATGACCTAGTCAAAGTGTGAACCTAAATCCCATTAAAATGTTGTGGCAGGACCTGGATTGAGCTGTCCATCCAAGCCCTCAAATGTCACATAGCTGAAGAGTTCTGTAAGGTGAAATGGGCCAGAATTCCTCAAAACCAATGAGAGACTGATGATTGCAACGGTTGAATGCTATTCAAGAAGGTGGTGCCAGTTACTAAATCTAAAGGTTCACATATTTTGTCTCACAAGAATATTGAATGTTGCAGCATTTAAGGATAAATATATGTTGAAAGAGTATAATGTTTGTCATTTGTTTAGTTGGGTAAACTTTATCTAGTATGGGGACTTCATTTAAGATCTAATAACATTTATGTATAAAAAAGTGTAATATCTGAAAATCCTAAAGGGGTTCTCACACTTTATTCAGCATTGTAATAGGTTACTGTGTTTGAACTTGAAGAACTCTTCTTTAACACATTGCTACCATATGTGTGGTATTGTATGGAATGCCTAGATATTCTGTTATGTGCATCAACAGTTCTCCCAAATAATCCACTAGCATTTGATATTATTATAACAGTTTTTACTACCAGTCATATATCTGATCTTGGTTAAGAAGAAACCAGGCTTGCTATTTAGTCATCTTTAAATTTTCACATTTATCAGACTCTTAAGACACTTGATCACAATAACTCAAGGCATAATATACATAAGCAGTCAACAAGAAGTGTTGCAGTATCTAATCCATCACATCAAATTGATGAATTACTAATAAAATCTATTTTGCTTTTTGTCAGGTGCTCTTCATCATTAACATAATTGCTTCCTCTTATAACATCCATAAAGCTAAAGAACTCATCTTTGTCCTACAAAAAACAAATCCATCAATGGACTAACAGTTGATATAAAAATGGATTTTAGCAGAAAAACTTGATTTTTTTGTAAGAAAACAACAATCTTTTTTGAGAGAAAACATTTGCTGAACACATTCATAGTTAATACATTGCTCTGTTAATTATGCTTTATTAAATAATTCAGGAAATTGTTTTAGTCCAAATTAATCAGAACTTTTTGAATAACTGTTTTCCTTTCTCCTGGTAATTCTATTATTGTATAGTATAAGTAAAATAAAAGTATGTTTTACTCTGAAAAATGAAAATTAAATAAGAATTCAACAAAAATTAAAAGTATTACATTTAATATAATGCATTTCTTTTCTGATCATTAAATAAAGCATGTCATGAACATAACCCCTTTTTTTGGTTTGAACATAACCAAAATGTTATGCAAAATGGAATTAAGATTAATTTAAAGATAACATTGAGAACATTGCCCAGACATCAATAAAATTCATAACTAAGCTCCTTCAGCTCTCTCATCTTGTTTTTTCTGCAGTGAAAAATCTGAATTCAATGTTAACTGAAAACTAAAAACTATCACTCAAAAACACATAATACTTTTTTAACCTTATTCACATTTTCATTTATTTAATAATTATTGCTGAGTAATCCCATTGCATAATCCTCTAGCTGTAATACAGCAATTGAGTAGTGCATCAGCCAACAACAATCCCATTTGAAGGCCACATTCCAAACCACATTTCATCATGTAATGTCCTTTTAAAATTAATTGTGAAATTGAGCTTCCTCATTTGAGTTTATTTAACTTTTTGTTCTTCTTTCAATAATGTTGTAAACTTGTAGAAGCCTGTTCTACTAGTAGTCAGCAGCCATACCACTCTGTAACTCACAACTGGCAACCCACTGAAGCTAAGTACTGAGCCTGGTCAGTACTTGGATGGGAGACCTCCAGGGGAAAACTAAGGTTGCTGCTGGAAGAGATGTTAGTGGGGCCAGCAGGGGGCGCTCACCCTGCAGTCCATGTGGGTCCTAATGCCCCAGTATAGTGACTGGGACACTATACTGTAAACAGGCACCGTCCTTCGGATGAGATGTAAAACCGAGGTCCTGACTCTGTGGTCAATAAAAATCCCAGGGCTTAATCTCGGGTCCTGGCCAAATTTACCATTGGCCTTTACCAATCATGGCCTCCTAATAATCCCCATCTATGAATTGGCTCTCCTCCCCACTGATAGGTGATCCACTCCAGGTGGATGCTGCACAGTGGTAGTGGAGGGGAGTCCCCATTACCTGTAAAGTGCTTTGAGGGGAGTGTCCAGAAAATATATAAGTGTAAGCAAACTATACACCGTGTGGTTTACGTGCAAAGTGGTTTGATTATACAATCTTCTACAGTATATCTTTTATGGTTTACTAGCCTTTGTTCAGATCTCTGGGATGTGTTTACCCCAACTCCATCACAGTACAGTACTATAAAATAGAACAAATTATTCTATTTCTTTCTATATCTTTATTCTATATCTTTATTCCAACACATCAGCATGCTCAAAAGCACATCCCTCACCTCCCTTATTTAATGTAAACTATTATTCCATAGATCACTCTTCATCACCTAGCACTCACTTTTCCAAACCCAGGCCCACAAAAAAATGCATGCCGTTGTGTTAGGCCTTGGTACAGAAATACTATTTGGTTCTGTAATTCTTTTTGAAATTGAATTTTACTTTTGTGCAGCAATATTCACAATATTCTGGTACCAATGAGCCACATAGCCATCTTTATTTTCAGAATTTGGATACCAAACCTAAATTTATATTGGGTTTATTGAGGAAGTCATTTGCTTAATTCGTTTAAAGTTTGGTGAGTTAATGGTTGACCCAGGTCGTGGACCATGAACCTACACATTTTCAGTTGGCACTAACACATTTTCAGTTGGCTATAACAGACTTATTGTACACACAAACACATACAGTAAATCAACAAACAGTGGAAACATTTTCTTGTTCATGTTTGACCTGGCATCCATGATGTAATGTTTCTAGATGATATGGTGCAACTAACAGATACATGAAAGTGGACACAATTGAAAACACATTTACCGCACTCTTATAAAAAAAGTAAGGTATTTTTTTATTGTTTTGAAACACAGAACCTTTCTCCAGGCATCAAGAGGTGTGCTTCTCTCTGCAATGAAGTAAACATAGCCAGGAAAACTGAACTATGAGGAGATGAGCCACTGAACATAGCTGACAAAAGCTAGCAATTTGCCAAGTTGCATAAAAAAGAGATTTCTGGAGCTATTGAAGTGATTTTCAAACATTTGTTTCTAATTAGGTCTGGCTCCTGGGATTAGCCCCAGAAGATACGTTCCTTCTGAACATTTCAACTTCTATAAACAACCAATCTTCTTGTTACTAAGCTGACGGTTTTCAGGCACAGTACCGTATAGTCCTGCCAAGACGTCTACATGGTTTCAGTGTTACACTTTTGACTAATAATCTTATTTTGAATATTCATTTACATCACACATAAAAAATCTTGCAGTTCCAGCCTATGCCAAAAAACATCTAAACACCATGTGTCACTCTATTATCCTAAAAGCCCAAATACAAATGTTAGGCTTTAATGATAGTTAAAAGTAATTACAAAAATCATATTAAATTTTAGCTTCCAAATGTACACTTAACAATAACCACCCAACAGTGCTTGATATTTACATTACTGTGTAAGTGTCCTAGACATTTTGCATTGTTTAGACTTTTGTACTTAATGTTTTAGTTTTCCTATGAAGAAAGACAATTCAATTTTAATCTTAGTCTTTTTATTTTACACAGTTAATCCTGATAGATCTGTATTTTGTTGTATACAATTATAGTTATGAGAAGCACCTGGAAATGAGTCAATTACATTTCATGTGATGGATTAGATACTACAGCACTTCTAATTGACTGCTCATGTATTGTTGAGTTTTTGAGATCGTCTTTTTGATGATTCTGGTCAATGTTAATTAAACATTGTTAGATGACAAGCTTGGTTTATTTTCATTGGAACTCATAGGTGGTCGCATAGGTGTTAATAGAATTCAAGTTGTTACAATTATGGAAAACACTAGTGGAGAGTTTGAGTAAATTCTTGATTCTCATAACAAAATTATTATAAATCTTCATTGTAACATCTACACATCAGTTTACATTGACCATCAATACATTTTTTGAAGTTCCAAATTCAATTCTGTCCATCTCTTAAATGTATTTGATGGTAAATGTTACACGTATTGTAAGGTTACATTGAAGTCACTTTGCCCATTCATCCTATTATGAGAACACAAGTATAAGTTAATCATTAGAAGTGTTTCAAGAAGTACTTTGATTTCATACAAAAAGATTAAATTGCCTTCGTAGTTGTTAAGAAACAATAGGTATATATCATTTGATTGTTTTTCCATTACCACAGGTTTGATTTCTAAAAGACTTACCTCATATATGTGACTGTAAATTTGTAAAGGCTACCATTAGCAATCAAGTTCCCCAACAGAGCGAAGCCAGAGGTAACTGTTCGTCATTAATATGTTATATTAGAGTTTGTGTCGCCTGATCTTACCTTCAGTGGATTTTGGTGAGTTTGATTTTGGCATCTGTATTTAAATACAATCAAACTCTTTTTCTTTTCAAAAATATAACTTTAATCAGTAAGCATAGTAATATTTCAGCTGTGTCATGGTAATGATTTGCTTAGCTTTGATCATTTTGAGGAAAATGCTGGGAAATGAATGAAAGTACAAAGCATTAAATGAGTAACAGGAAGGCCTACTGACTTGTGACTTTTTCATTCCTGTATTGTTTTCATTTTCTGTATTAATGAGTCCACTTTGATGTACAACATGCTCCTCATTTTTTGACATATAAAATCTATATTTCTTAAATGCTGAAATGTGTTTCCTGAAGTAAAGTTTAACCTCTACTTTTTCCTTGGGTATAAGTAACATTCTGCACATAAGAAATGCATCCTTTGACATTTACTTCCTTTACTTCAAAGATGCTGAGCCCAAACTAGTAGATCCCATTTTGAGCTGCTTATCTGCTGATTAATTCTTCAAGGCACAGTACCATGCCATTGTTAGAAAATCAGACCGCTTTACTTATCAGTATCACATATTATAAATCTTGTAATATGTTATTATATAATATAATATTACATACATTATAACCTATTATAAATCTGTTCTATCAGCTCAGTTTAGACGTGTGAACTTTGCATAATCCAGTTATAAACAGCCATGTTTGCTGAAGAAATATCATATACTGTATTTTACTAAAGACTGTGGCCCTCAAGTGGACCGAAAATAAAGGGATGGACAATGATAAAAGATATTGATCTTAAAAATAAGCTTTCTTACCGTGCGTGGGTTTAATATGATGTGTTCATTTTAACTCATGAATTTAAGAGACCTTAATTAATTTGTGATTAAGAAGTGGCAGATGCTTTGCAACAGCACAATTTTAGTTATAGTAGGTCTGTGAAATGACAAATGATCTCCTTTCTAAAGTGTTAATGGTAACAAATCCCTAACAACCTCAGGTGACTATCCTCTGATAAACGTGAAACTAAACTTAGTAATTTTCTGGTAACTTCTGTACACAAATAAACACGTTATACCACTAAGATTCTTTATTAGTACACTGCCCATTATGCAGTTTATTGTCATTTAATATCACAAACTCTGCTCATTGTTTGTGTGTTACTAGAAGCTCACTAGAAGAGTTTTTATTAACAAAAACTGCTACTAAACGTGTTTATGGGGGGAAAGCTTGGGTGTTCTCTTTGTGAAGGATGCAAGTGCAAAAAAAAGGTCAAAAGGTCAAACCCAGAAAGCCTTTGAAACAGCGGAGCCTAACATGAAAGCATAATAAATACCATATTGAACTGCTGGAATGAGAATAAAGGACTAGATTTTGTCAAACAGAGGCAACAAAAAAAGAAGGAAAGTGTCACTTTATTGCTATGAAACACGACTCACCAATGAACCCTTTATGGATATGGTCCCTTATTAGGAGTTATCATTTAGAAAATAGGCCAGGATATTTCTTTACTTATGGAAATCTTTTGTTTGAGGCAATAAATGTGAGGTTATTGGCAGACTGAAAAGATGTGGAAGAGAAAAGGAACTATATCAGACACATTGAAAACTATCATATGTTAGGTTAAACCATTGATTAAGTCAGACAAGGCCTTCAATGTTCCTGAAGCATGTCTCTACATTTAACTGGGGTTATACAGTATGTACAGTAGAGCACTGGGTCATAGCCGACCCATTTTACATTATAATAAACAGGGTGAACTGCTAGTTATAAGTAAAACATTCTTACAGCACCATCCAATTCCCTTACATGTCTGCAGTACATAAACCAGCACTGAATTAGTATTAATGGAAATTTAAATGTCAAATGTATAAGATTCCATATGAAAAAAAGCTTCAAAATACAAAGCCTAGTTTATTCAAGGTACCAAAGATCATTGCATTTTTCATGCAGAAAAATTGGTATGTCATGGCAAGCTGTGAATTAGCTACATAGTTCCTCTATTTCCAGAAATGTGAATTAGCTCTATCAAAACATCAGGAGCAATACCTATATTCCAAAACATTGCAGCACTAATAGAGAACACAGCATTCTGCTCTGCAAGAACTGATGTGGTTTTGTTTCAATGTCACGGATGCATTTTCTAAGAAGGAACACATGTTTAGTAAATGCTTATATCTGTCTTGCCATCTTTGACAAGTCTCAGACGCTGTCAGCACAGCCTGTGAGTATTAACAAATACCAGGAGAGACGGCGCTAGCTAGCAGAAGGCTGCCTTGGGCCTGTGTATAGATGCATTCTATGAGAGATGGGATGTGTGGGCTCACTTAAAGCAACACATGAGGAAGGACTTAGTTGGGCTGGAGTTAGTGCAAGGCATGCTGTGTAAAATATTGCAATAACAACTCCTGCAGGTTTTACTGTTATGGAGTGCAGCAGGTACACTTTGCCTCAAGGGCAGGCTTCTTGCTAGTGATCCCCAGGCATGTTAATCAGACACAGATGTCATAATAAATTTCTTGATTTTCATGATAAAATTCAATAAGAAAATTACTAAACATGCTAACACAATTGAAGCAAACTGTTAAGAGATGTCTGAGCTGTAAAGCCAACACGATAAAAATCAAATGCTTTGAGGGACAAGAGTTCAAAAAGTGAATTGTTCTGATATTTTGAAGAAGAACAAAGTTCTAATTAAAAACGTTTTATTTTGCTTACTGGCTTAGACGTTAATCAGAGAAAGTGTAAATTCTCTATTCTTGACTGGAGATTGGAGAGTCAATGAATTCCAGTGAAGCAACTGATTTTTCTTTTGTTCCCATTTACAAAACCTCTATTTACAAAACAACTGTAAGTGTTTAACCAAGTAGGAAAGGGCTCAGAGCTTATTATTTAATATATATAATGTTTTACATAAATATCAGTTATACAGCTCTTAATATTTTTTATATTAATATCAATATTATATACTTTGTATTTTTAGAAAAAGTAAAAATTGTAAAAGTAAAAGTATGAGAGCGTTTTTCTGTGTACACTTATCCTGCATGTTGAACAATTGTATTCAAGCAATCTAAATTTCAGTTTCTTAGCTTAAATATGACCTACACAGATAGTCACAATAGTTTCTGTTGTACAAAATTAATGGTTTCATATTTTGATATGGGAATGGGAAATGGGAATTTTACTAAAAGATCAGCGGGTTTTATGCCATCTATCGTCATTCATTATGCAACAGGTACGTGTATTCCTCACAAAATTTGGTAGGTTTTGTTGCTGTTCCTTGCTCTTTATTTGAATTTGCTAGGTTCTGTATAAACATTATGAAATGGTGTATATTAATAAACTAATAAGACATGAAAGATTACTAGATGCTTAACTGTGATTTTTTTAAAAAGGGTAAGCAAAAAAGGAAAAAGACATTCTGTCTATCTTTTATTTAGTAATTTTATATATTTGTTACTAATTTGACTGCTGCTCTTATCCAAAGCTCTGTGTAGAAGTTTCTACTGTCAATTTTCTTACAACTTTTGATAACCATTTATACAAATGGGTTTGTTTGAAGATCCTGGTAAAGCACCTTTCTCAGGGAAAAGCAGCAATGTCTCCACTTGAAAGACAAACCCACAACCCTTCCACTAGCAGTTCAGAGCCCTGACCACTTCTCTTTGGTGACTCACTTAACCCATGGCTTTTGAGCTCTTCTGAAACACCTAAAACCCAGAACTCGGATGTTACAGATAGTTTAGGAAAATTTAAAAACAATGCATTTGACCAAATACCAGAACTGAAAATATAAATTGTTTCAGAATCCCCAGCCCTTCATAAATTTTACGAAACACAAACTTTGCCTTCAACATTACAAGCTGTGATGAAATAAATTTATAGCTGTAATTTAATGGTGTGTGTACATGTGTTTAAAAGCAGATGACAAACAGTGACAAAAAAATAGCTATTTTTCTTTTAGCTTTCTCTGGGGTGTCTAACCACCATGCACCAGTGACTTTAATATGACAAGGGAATCTAAAGTATATGCCTTCAAAGCCAATATAAACATCTCATTGTTGTTTTAAATCTTGTTGGCTGTTTAAGGAGAGCTAGAATTGTACAGCTTTCAACAAAATCATTTCATATACCTTTGGATCTTCATATTAATTAATACATCTGTGTAATAAATTATGTTGTGTACCTTTGGTCTTAAATATTCACATATTTAATTAATACATTTAAGCACAAACCTTTCCAGATATATAACAATGCGTAATGTTTGCTGATGGCGTGGTTTATGCCTTGAGAAGCAGGAGCTGAAAGGGCACGGGTGAAGAAGTAAGACAGGCTTCACATGCTGCTGTAGGCCAGAAATGTATTTACATTTTAATAAGCTCCTTAGACAAACTGTATATAGTCAGAGGTGCCCTCTGGTTTTACACAACTCACATGTTGTTTACATCCTGAAAAGATTCAGTATGTTAATCTTCTTTCCCTTTCCTGCTGGCTACTGGTAAGCGCAGTAAAAACTAAGCCTCTGCGCTTTTAGCTACTATGGACCATACCAACCAGTTCAGAAGAAAAGAAAGAGGAGGAGCTTCATAAAAAGACAATTCTAAAGATAGACATACTGGATCAGAACAGCTGGGTGTTTTGAAGAAGTACACAGCAACATCCAATTTAACTTTATTTCAATGCTCATTAAACAGCAGATACCAGGTTAGTACCACATTAGACTACTGTACGTCAAAATATACAGCCCATTGTTATCCTTTCACAACTTAGTAAAAGTGTAATCTTAAAGGGGTCTAGGGTTACATGTTTTACATCAAACAATTTGTTTTCTCCATCTCCATCTCCATCACAAAGCTTCACTCAGAACAATGTTACTAGTAATTCAAAACAAGTGACATTTGAAAACAGATCTTTAAGTAAATTATATGGTTTGTCATATTCTTTGAGTAGTTTGAGTTGTTACAAAACAAGATACAATAAAGTTTTAACATATGAAGAGGAGTTGTATGTGAAGTGAATCTATATATAGTATTAAAGTTATTCATGAAAAAATGTCCTGAAATGGAAATAAAAACATATTAATTACAATAAGAGTTTTTTTAAGTTATATCATTTTGAACACTAGGTAAATTGTGCACTAAAAAGTGAAAAGAAATAGTAAAACATACTGTTGCGAGACATTTAGAGCATGATACCCTCACAAAACAGAAAATGTTCTAATGTTCTCTACAGAATAGGTGTACAAAAGCAAACAGACACAATATTTGATCAAGGAACTGATTCCATGGACGGTAAATATGTCCACAGGTATGCAAATATGTTCTGTGGTGAGTCTGCAAGAACATTGGCTCTGATTTCCCAGAAAGGTGATAGAAATACTGTACTCTTCAAAATCCCTGATAGATAATGATGAAGCTTAACTTACTCTGAGACATTCCAAGAATTAAAGATAACACCATTGTCTTTAACATGCCAGATGTCACAATCTATAACAAGGAGAAAAATATCCTCCTCTTAGACATGAGCATCTATGAATGAGATGATATGTACTTGAAACTCATTGTTGATAACTTATGTTGTGGAAATATACTGTATACAGTACAGTGAATTAAAGCATTTTCTACAAGCCAGCCCAATAGAGAAAATTATTCTGTTTCCAGGAGAAAATGGTTTAAGAATTTTGAAGTAACACCCCTTCTCTCCATTGATATACTGGGTTACAGAAAAAGCTGAAGATGTGTAGCATGTGGTTAAGAACAGCACAGAGTACTTTTACAAATCCAAGCATCACTGCATTTTTCTACAGCGTTAACAATGGATGTGACTCTGCTCAATGAAGTGGCAAGACTAAAAGGGTAAACCCACAAATCAATCACCTACATGTAAATTGTAAACACGTAAAGGACATGCAGTAATATAAAATGGAAAATTTAAATAAACAAGAGAGTGCCTGTTTGGAGGCATCACAGTAATATTAGTTCTAAGAAAGGGTATTTAAGTAATCATTAAGAGCCATAATTCAAGGCCAGTGTTTTAAATAAACAGTATGGTTGTAGAGGCATATACAAAACCCAGATTTACTTTATACACATTACAGAATTCTGTAAGGTATGACAGCCTTTGCAGTGTGCGGCTTTGGCGTCTCCTGCAGACACTTTGCTGGGATGTGAAAAACAAATCTAGTGGTTTTCTTCATCATAAAATGTAAGGAAATAATGAAATATTTTAAGATATTCAAACTCTCCTTGACATTAACACCCTTGTGAGCCTTAAGTGTTGTCCTGTGGATACATCTGTCATTTTAAATGTTCAGTGTTGGTGGATGAAAAAAAAATCACCAGAAGAATAAACATTAAAAATGGTCAAACTTAGATATTTAGTGTATCATAGACCAACATTGCAGCAGGACTGGAATAAATGACTCAGCATAGAAATACTATATTGACAGGTTGTTGTTTAATTTGGACAGTAAAAACACTAACCTGATTATGTGTTGCCTTCTTTACTAGGGGGTATTAGGGTTTGAAAGTTTGTTGTAAGATAATTTGCTCTTTTGTCCTCCATAGTGTATCTCACTCCAGGAAATGTGTTAGGAGTGTTATAAAATGGGTGGATGATTTATGAAGAACTTCTGCAATAAGATAAGCTCATTTAGTTAATACTCAACATACACATGTACTATTTCTTTTACACATGGCTTAAATTTGTTCATTTCACAAAATGGTTAAAATTGTACTGCAGGCTTGGCATGTTGTGCTTTCAAGTTGAGATCTTTATTATAGATCCAGAATTGATTTATAAAACCCGCAACTGGTCTCTGTCCAGGAACATTTTCTCGGCTGACCTCATGAACGAATTCCTTTCTCTAATTGTGCTTTAATTGTGCCTGATTACACAGCAAATAGAAAAAGCTCAGAAAAAAAAGAAAACACTTAGCAGAATTATTTCTGCATGACTTGGGTTATGCATTTACCAATTATAGTTATGTATAGCAGGTAAGGTGTCATGAGCATGTTAAAGTTAATGTAGCCTTTCAGTATGAAAACAGTCAAGTTATCTAGATGTGTAAAAGTAACAGTCACCATTATAATCCATGCATATTTTACATGAAATTATTTCTTTCTCTAATATTAGAAAGTGTGTTAAATGTCTTCTACCAATTGCCAATGATGCTTTTTTTTCAGTATGTTCTTTCTTGTTCAGTATGATTCATCTACTTGTACTGTACAGTACCTACAGTATGCAGCCTGTACTTAGTTCTGAGTGTGAGGTATAGAAACACTAGAGCCTCTTTGACAAGACAGTCTAGTCATGAGACAGACAATTTATAGTAGACAAAGAGAGATTTGAAGTACCTGGAGTAATCCCACAAGAAGAACATGCAATCATGACATAGATAGGCACTTGAGCAGCTAGATTTGAATTGGACCTTTGGGCTATGATGCAAAACTGCCAACAACTCATGTAGTACTAGTGTTTGATATGCTTTACAAAGAAATAGTGACTTTTTAAAACTATTTTATATAGTTTATTTTAGATATCCTTCAACTTCATAGAATCTGATATAGCTGAATTAATGCAGGGTAAGAATGGTTATATCTTTGTTTTTGGTCTTATTTTGTTTCATAGTAGTTTTTAATGAAGTGCCAACACCTGTAAAACACTTGCAGCAAATGGTGCATGTTGTTCATGTGATTATAAAAATCTAGACCTTTTTGATGTCATGAAAAGTGCTATGCAATTACTATGCTCACCGAGAAGTAACATGGCCTTTTATTACAGCAAGTCTCATGGGCTGAATCAGATGAGGGCAACACCATATTTGTTGATATATTTTGTTATATCATGCTTCACGTTTCACATACAAAAAAGGTTACTGAAATGGCATTGCTATGGTACTCTTGGTCTACTATGCATTCTATAAAACCAAGACTATTAGACCTTATATAAACTGCACAGTCATCATTAATTACATCATGTTAAATTGTATATGTGTGAAAGGGAGTTTCTTTAATAATATGTAAATTGGACATAGTAGTTAGAATTGCGGTATGTTTCACCGGCTTTCATATCTTCATGTCTACCTGCTGGGCTTTCGTTTTCTAATGTCAGTTTAACTGAAAATGAATTTTCAGAGTGAAAGCCTTTAAATGAATTTATAGAAAGACATTATGAATTATATGCTCAAATGTTATTTGATGTATCACACACACAAAAATATTATTTAAAGGTGGATCTTAATACTCACTTAATTTTAAGTAAAATCAGAATTGATATTTTCAATAGTATTAATAAAAGACATGTTTCACAGAGGTTTAAATCAGATGGTGAAAAACATTAACTATGTTACCTAGTTTACATTTTACCTTGTAAATTCCATAAAGTCCTTTCTCATTCGTGATTAAATGAGTGATATATTTTGTGAAACAATTTTTTTTATTGAACATCAGCACTAAACATAGCATATGACATATAGTACCGTGATATGTTGAAAACAATGTACCTTGTTCACTTTAAAAAAAGGTTTTAATATTGTAAGAAAGTGAAAACAGAACCAAAACACATCACCAAAAACTGTACCTAATTTATTGTGGATTTTTATACGTGTAGGAATTGGAAATACTTATATTAGATCTTTCGGCATGTATAAAGACCTTAATATGCTTCTGTTATTTATGTCATACTGCAGGTCCCTAGACAGCCATTACTAACCCAATATCCTGTTGCAGAGAGAGGCGTTCTAGCCTGTTGGTTTTGGCTCTTCACCAAAGCGTGAAAGTATGAAAATCGTCCAGTCATGGGCCTGCAACTCAATAAACCACCAGTGTTCCAAGGACTTAAGCCTGTTTTAAAGAAGCTTGCTAAGATAATGCCTACAAACAGAAAACTATTTGCCGCTATTTGTAATGCTGCATAGTTTGAATGACCTGACCACAATGGGCAGCGATTACAGCTATGTGAGCAGATAGATAAACATTGTTCACTTCCTTTAGGCATTTTATCAGCTTTCTCATAGCCACTGCCCGAGTTTTACCCTTTAGTGCTAAATGTGTCAACCCCCTCTGGAGCCCATGTCTAGAAATAGCCTAACATATTGTGCGGAGGATTTAAAAACAAAGACTTTACTCCAATTCTCACTCAACAGGGTGCATTAATGTTCTCAGGGAATAACCCAAATAATATTCTGCCTTGGGGGAACCCTTTATTAACTTTGTCAACACCAAATAATATATCCATAAATATAATGTAAGGAGAAAAAAGCCATTATTCTTCCAACTGATTAAAATGAAAAAAAGATAATAGAATGCCTTTCTGAAAATAAACATTTTAAACATGGATTGCAGTATTTAGGCTCTATGCTTTCCTTTTTTATCATATTAGTTTATATTTTAAATCCTGGAAATTAAAATGTCCCTTCTTTTTATAGATTATGAGATAAGTATAAAGGGTAGTAGTGTGTTTTTCCATTCCATTTATATTACTTTAAAAATCTAAAGTGCTTTCTAACAGATACTGTATCTACAGACATTGCTTCTTCTACTTGAAGAGGTCAGCATAAATCTTCAATCAGTCATATTTTGAAAAGCCTTTTGGTTGTTTTTTTTTAAATGAAACAATCCCCCTGTCTGATCGGATAAGCTCTTCTGGGCTGCTGTTGTTTTTTGACGACTGTGGTAGGTCATGCTTAAATGTGGCACATGGACTTATACTGTAGACTTCCCTATAAATAGCATTTTTAACAGTCATTTAAGTGATGTAAATCCAAAATTATAAGGCATATCTGGAGCTAAGGAATATAATACAAATATAAGCATATGAAAAATACAATCACATAATGATGGTGTTTCTAGTGTTTTGGCAATTCAATTAATCTTTTAGGGTCAGTTATTGATAACCAAACAAAACAGTAAGGTTTGGACAAATGTTTTGCTTGTCAAGCTTAAATCTGTGGAAAAGCATGATTTGCCCAGCAATGGAAATTTTGAACAATACTTTGCACATGGTTTCAGCATAAACAACAGCAGCAGTCAAAACAACTTTAAAGATGAAGGTTGATTAACACTTCTGTTTGAAGTGATTTTTTTTCTAGTGCAAGCACTATTAAAAGGTGCATCAAGTGAAAAACAGAACCTTTCTTGTAAATTCAGATAGCAAACTGCTATTACATTAAAATAAGTAAGATACTGTACAACTCAACTCATTAAATAGCTTAAATATTGGTACTAAAACACTGAACTGTTTTGTACTTATGTCAGTTCAGTGAATATAAAGACACTCTTAGTTGGCATGGAGCACTTGATTTGTGTATATTGATTATTATAAAAAGCGATTATGTAAGACGTAGTTTCATACTATCGAATGAAATGTAGTTTACTCTAGAGAAAAACAGAAAAGACATACAGACATCAGATAATAATATAAATGTAATATTATGGCAGAAATCTAGGAGGTGTTTAGTGATGATGATGGTGATGATGATGGTGGTTTCAAAGGCAGTTTTACTTTGCACTGGTCTGTTTTCCTTCCCTCCATCTCTCATCTGGGCTGAACCATTCCTTCAGCTTGATTTGAATGATGTGTGCTTGAGCTTCTTGCCTTCTTGCTGAAGTAACAATAACTCCTCAGTATTGCTACAGGATGCAGAAAGCATTGTGTGCTACTACTGCCTTTTTTGCTTCTCTAATTATTGAACATCCAATTTCTATAGTAAATGGCCTCTTAAAGAGTATTGTAGCATTTAAACGTGCATGCGTGCATTCAAAAGAATGAAGTGGTGAAACCTTTGCTCTAAAATGGAATTGCTTTTTATTTGCAATGGCTAGCTTGAATCACAGCTCTGCCAGGCTGTAGAACATAGCATTACAGGGAGAACAGATTCCCAGAACAGTGTGTCCCAGGTCACCCCCACTCCTCGTACCCCTCAAGGCCATGGTAAGAGAACAACACCCATGTCCCATACTGTATACACAGAAAGTCAGACAGTACATAAACATACAGAAAAGAACAAATAGCAGGAAAGGACAAGAAAACAGAATAATTGAGCAGTTTTCTAACAGCCTGGGATTCCGTCATGCTAATAAAGACCACCAGAAGTCTGCAGGCATCAGTCCCGTGCCCTTCCCCTAAGGAGCCTATGTTCATTAGCAGCTCACAGTTGTCCAGCAAACGTTTGTTCAAATGAATTTAACATTTAGTGTATCTTTGGTTCAAACACACACACTTCAGACACCAAACTGCCTTCTGCATTTTGCTTGCTCTCCTTGATTTTGCGCTTAGATTATCCAAATCAGGCCCTTAGGATTAATTGTGGACTGGGTCCATGAAGACTCTGGATAGTTGTCTAGGGTGTAGCCCGCTTGGAGTGTGGCATTAGCCTCTGCATTAGTCTGTAAGGGAAGATCAATTCATTTTGTTTCCCCCCCCTCCCCCCCATTACAGCATGGAACCTTTCATGGAGATTGAATCTGGTAAATGGAGGCAGAAGCCATGCCTTTTCATTAGTCATAAACTTCTGATTTCAGAAACTAGGATAAAATGTGGCTCAAGCATATACTGAACAACAATAATCTGATGTTTAATTTTTTTTGCTCACCTGAGGTTGTGGTAAGATTAGGACATTTTAGGAAGAAAATAAAAGCAGTTTTCAGAAATAAGTAGAAATGTCAAATTAAAATGGGTTAATTCATTAAAGATGCTCATTAACTACCCAATAATTAAGTTGAATCTACTTGGAATTAAATTGAAAGGAATAAATCCAAAGGCACATTGGAAATGTTAGTAACAGTAGGCAATACTTGTAGAACTAGACATTTAATGTGAAGACAGATTGATTGATAGATCTGTAGTGACTTATTATAATGTGAAACTCTACTTTGTAATATTTGATTTTCTACAGTAACTCTGTTCAGAATGCTGACAAGTATTCAAGTGATGAGATTTCCAAATCTCGACTGACCAGTGTACTGTAGTTAAGGGTTATATTTTAGCACATTATGTTCAGATATTCAAAAGGTTTATTTTAAAAAATGTGTGTATGTTTTAAAGACATTTTAAATGAAAAAAACACAAAAGTCTGATATTGATATAGTCAGATATAGTGTTCTGTGTCAGTCTGATATTGTGATGCCAAACATGGATCATGTTTGCACTGCATGTATTTCATTATAATGACATGCCACCTGCCTTCTCCTGTTGTGTAGTTAGCATATTACCAATTATAATGTAATATTATAGGACATTATCCTGTAATGTTATAGGATCATGTATCTAATTAGCACTGGTCTCCAATAAACTGTCCTTGAAATTGAAACTAGGCATGGGCATGTTAAACCATTTAGGCAGCTGCTGATTTAAAAGTGTCAGATTATAGTCTGTCAAGGTACTGTATAGTTAATGTTGGGCTGTACTTGTTTGCATAGAAGCAGTATATTACTACATTATTCAATTCATTTACCATTGATGAGAAATTTCAGCCTTTTTATACCTTATCAACACTGATGAAGGCCATATGGTGGAAAGGTTTGTGACCTTTTCCATTGTACTAAATAAAAATATGTCTTTCATAAATACAGTTAAGGATAACATCCAATTTGATTTTGAATATCTGTTTTGGTACACAATTACTCTGATTTTTTGTTTTCTTGAAAACATAAAAACATTTTTAAAATAATTAAATTATCTGTTACTTTGCACATAAAAGCAAAGTTCTTTGCATTACATCTCTGATGATTTTTCCAAGCTGACTAAAGTTTTAGATTACACAGTAAATTAATACTGTATATAATGACAATAACAATCAAAATTTATAACTTGTTCAATTCTAGACCTGGGGTACTAGCTGCATGGAGACTGCACCGTGTTCTCCCTGTATTTGCGTAGCTTTCATCTCAGTACTGCAGTTACCTCCCTCAGTACAAAAACATACTGGTACTGAAGGTTAAATGGCTTCTGGGAAAACAGGCCCCAACATGAGTCTGTGCATGTCTGTAGTTGTGTTTTCTAAACAATAAATAGGTATGAATTTTTCAAAATACTGTATGATTACAGTCATGGAGGTCTATGTGCCCTTCTGGTAGACCTCAATGTGTTCTTTTTCTTGCTGCTAATATCATAATGATGATGACAATAATGTTGATGAGTTGCTGTTCCAGAATATTCTATTTATAACCAAGTACTGCTAAATTAAGTGAATTGGAATACCTGTAACTTGAAAACAAAACACTGTCACCATCATTCATAAGTTTTAAAACACACTCTAGAACTAGCCAAATTAGCGTAGATGACCTATTTATAATTAAAAAGGGGTTTGTTTTTCATATGTGAACTGCAATGTGGGGGCAATCATTTTTCATCTTTGGCCATATTTAGTTGAAAAGTTGTGCAAATATCAATTGAGTCATTTCACAAAAGTGGAAATGAAGTAACAGATACAGTTTAATAAGGCCAGACAGTATTTCATTCTAAGGTTAACAAACATGAAAAGCTTTTATATCTGGCCTCCCTTGAGAACTGTTCTGTTTAAACATATTTATATTAAAGTATAATGCAAAGCTAATCTTTGACACTGTAGAAATCTTTACAATATCTGGAAATGTGTCCAAAACCATTCATCTGGCATTGACATTCACATATACTGTACATATCTCAATTCTAGTGTATTCTGTGTTTTGTTCCTGGTGAATATAAAATGAAATTTACAACGACTGCAATATATCAGCAGAACTTTGATGTTTTATCTCTACATTAATTTCCAGTACAGATACACTACTGTTATCTAAACATTAATCAGTTTTGTTCTTTAGAACTAACTGATGGGTTGTCCTTTCTTTAAAAAACGTAAAAAGTCGAAAAAACCCTAAATGACCAAAAAGCATTTCTTTAATTTATTAATTAAAAATTGTTTTAATAATGGCAAATTCTTTTCTTTGAAAATGTCAACTACTGTACATTACATGTGCAGAAAGTTGTACATTTTGGGAAACAATAATAACACAATTGTGAAAGAAACTGCATTTATTGATATGTTTAACTCAATTGGGTTAAAGGATGATTGCTTGGACATATAGAGCCAAAGATTGCCCCTTTGGTGGGCAGTAGTCATGGGGAGATGTTTGTATGGTGAACATAGGGAAGAAAAGGCCTGCTTTTAAGATATGACCTTGAGAAGTCGTGTATGCTGAATGGCAGAGGTATGGGTTTGTGTTTCTTCTGAACTTTCATTAAGCATTCCAATTGGTAATATAAATAGTACCCAAATTACAAAATAACTGAATGATTTGATTAAATAAGAAATCTTTGGGGCAGCATGGCAGTGCAGTGGATAGCATTTCTACACAGTGTAGAGGCCCTGGATTCAATTCCTAGAGAGCTATCTGTGTGGAGTTTGTTCTCCCTGTGTTTGTGTAGGTTTCATCCCACACTATAAAGACATAACCAGATAGCTTTATTGGCATCTGTGAAATTGGCCCTGTTGTGAGTGCCCTGTGATCGACTGGTGACCCATCCAGGATGTAGCCTGCCCTGCACATGTTGGTTGCCTGGTTAGGCTCCAGCGTCACCCATGACACTGTAAAGGATAAAGTGGTTAGAAGATGGATGGATTAAATCTTTGCTTAAATTGTGTCTTGTTTCCTGATAGGGATAATAAATAATAAATTAAAGTACACTTTAACTGATGTATATACTGAAATATTTTAGTAACATTTAACTGACTGGGTATGCATTAGTGTGGCCAATATAGATGAGTAAAATTTTGTGAAACAAAGTAAATCTATAAATCACATACTGTAGTGAAACTTAATTTTAAAATTCTTATTTTGAGTTTATTGTCATCCAACTCCTTCAAACTGAAAATCTGGGCTTGGGCATTCACACATAAAGTGCTACAAGAATGGAAATATTTTGTATCGGATTCTGTTTTAAGAAGGCCACCATATTACTATAATATGCAGCCAGGAAACATCTGGTCTATCTTGTCATCACTTCTGTATGAACTGATAGGAAGGGCTTGTCACATTTATTTTATTCCACAAAATTTCACACCAATGGCATTGACCAATTTTGTTTGAAGAATACTTTTTTATATAGCCAGAGGGAATTTGCTTTTGATAGAGTCATTAACACAGTTTGAAACCCTGTTATAAAGCTTTAAAGTCAGATATTTAATTATAAAACAGTGGTGTCATGGTATACAGTATACATTTAATTGCACTTTTATCTAAATATCATAAAGAAATAAACTATCTGAGCAACTGAAATGAAGATGTTCAATTATATATTCTGTAATACAATGTATCAAGTCACTCTTCAGTTCTCTTCCATTCATTAGATAGGTACCCCAAGAGATTAGGATATTGCCAATGTCAAATGTCAGGAGTTTCAACTGCTATAATATCTTGGTGTTTTGGCCCCCTCTTGTGGAAATAGTGTAGTTTACCTTCATTGTAGAATTATTCGATTGATCCTTTTGTGAAATGCATTATTAAAAGAACAAGTTGTAACTATAAGAAACACCTTATTTTACATTCATCACGTTTTAGGAAGCTAAACAGAATTCATGTAATAAATATGATCCTGTTATATAAATTATAACATTGTCATATACTAGATTATTATGTGGTTATATAAATTATCACAGATCACTATCACAATTCTTGGTCAATATAGAAGCCAATCAATTTTCTGTGTCTTTATATTGGAAGGTATATATTGTTTTAATACCAGACTACCTTAATTTTAGTTTAAAAGATTAAATCCAGTGCAAATGTGGTGAAATAATAAACAAACACTGTAGGTGGAGTGTTCTCTAGTAAATATTATTAAAATTGTTTAAAAATATGCCATGAAATTTTCAGTCCTATTTACTGACATGCTGTAAGAAATAACAGGGATACTTTTGATAATACATCAGGGTTTAAAATACATTGATATAAAACTTTGACTGCACGTAAAACCTAGCTAATCGCGAAGAACCACTGTAATAAATCTGTAACCATTATAGAGAAATAAGTATTTGAGACTAGAACCTGGAGATTTCAATTTCCCAGCTGTCTGGTGAAGGTTAAAAACAGACATATAGACAGTCAAGGATTTATCATAACACTTTGATATTTATTTGCAGAATTGAAATGATCAATTACTGCCTTTTTATAACTTCCCTGTTTTGGAATGGCCCAATATTAATTCTGTGTAATCATTGTATGAGCATGGAAGGGAAATGTACCCCATCAGTCATCCACAATTGTTCACAATATAACGCATCCCGTGCTAACCACAGCTGTCTCATGCTATCTACACCTGAATTAGCACTTGTCGGAGGTCTTATTGACAGTACATGAAACTAAGAGGTGCCCACCACATCACAGGTGCTGTTAAAATGGGTTACAAGGCTAAAACTGAAGTGAGTTCTAAGGATGTTTTGACCATAAGGTTCAACTTGCAGTCTGAACAACAGTCCAATTTTGTTTTGTGAGTCAGAGGAAGCCTTATCTGTTGAGGCCATTTTTTTCATTCCATATGACTTCGTCTGTACTGCATCAGACTTAGTCTTACTACAAATTTATTGTGTAGTAAGTCATTCGCTGTTATGATAAAAAGAATGTTATGAAAAAAAGATATACAAAAAAGGCAATACGGAGAAAAATCCATCCATTTTCTAATCACTTAATGCAATACAGTGTGGCGGTGGACATCAGAGCCGGTGAACAGCCTGAAAAGCAACGGGCACAAGATAGGATAAGCCCTGGATGGGATGTCAGTCCATCATGTAGAAAAATAAAAACTGTAATTTTTTCATTAGTTTTGAAAAACAAAACATTTCTACTAGTTATTAAAGGCTGTTCTAGTACCAGTAACAGTTATAGTGTTGCTTTTGGCTTTACTACCAGTAGTAAGCTTTTTGACTTTTGTTTAAAGGACTAAAATTAATTTAGCTGATTGTTGTTTCAACCCAATTTGTTTAGGGAGAGGTTGCATATTCACTGTGTTCACTTCGATTTTAGCCAGAGGCTTCATTCCATTTCTCAAAAACATGCTGGTTAAGGTGATTGACTTCTCTAAATTGTCTCCTTGGGTTTAACCCCATAAAGAAAGCAGCTGGTCTCTTCATCATATTACCTGACCATGTGAGAAAAAGCTATTTCTCCCCTCTCCCCTACTTCCTGTTCACAAGATATTTGACTACACAAACAATGTGAAAACATTTCTAATCTTTTACACAGGTTGGGTTTGTATAGACACTAATTCACATAGTAACGTGAAACAATTAGAACCACAATGCAAAATACTTTGTTCAGAGAGCCATTCTCTAATGTTTTAGGTTTCTAGTTCAGATTCATCACTAGACATATCACTGAATACCTTACTACACCATTTAAACTTTTAAGATATGTTTTGCATGGTCTAGTATTGTAAGTAAGTGACTGGAAAGTAATTTTACTACATCTCTGTTGTCAGAGGTGATGTTGTGAACCTGGTTTCACTAGAAAGAAAAATAAAAAAGTAGAAAGTGTTTATTATCTGAAACAGTTTTTATTACTTCTCTGCATTTTCTGAAAACAAATTGTCTAGCCCCAGAATGTTTAATGAGTGAAGAATACTGAAACATTCTAACAGTATAATAAAGTGATAATTTTACAGAGGAAGGTATGGTATCAGAAAATGCAAGAAATTAAGCTCAGCATTAACACATATTATTGGTGTTAAACATGTTTGTGTTTTACAAGAAATTTGTAGTTACTTATTAAATAGTATTGTTTACCTATAAGTTAATACATTAACATTAAACAAAAGTCTAAATTTATCCTTGTATATAAATGTACTGTTAGTATTGTTATTATTGTTTTACAGTATGGGGTTTAATACATTTATAGCCACAAAATAATAACAACATTCATTAAACTTTATATTTTAGAGGTCTGTTTAAAGAAAAGCCTCAAGATTTATTTTTAAATGGAGTCTGGGTTAAGGAATTAAAATAATCAAAATCTTCAGCACACTTAGTCATGTTAAATAATTAGTATGTTACACTATCCCATATAATCTAAACAGGACAAATCATTAGGTACAAAATAAGACCAGCAATCTGGAATGCTATCACTTTTGTATGAAAAGTTATACAGTGATTTTGTGCCAGAAAACTAAAAGGTCTGTTTAACATTTTCTTTGTTTATAAGGTATGGTTCTATTCCAAAATCCTGGATTTTTTTTACAGGAAAGATCCTTGAAATACTAACTCATGTACTTACTGTTAGCTAAAAAGTTTTATTCAGTACTACAAATACTTCCAGAGACATACAATACTTTTAAAATATTTTTGTGTATACATGTAAGTGATTAACTTTAATTAAAAGGCATGTGCACATTTTGGTAGAAACAGCTATTTGAATCATATAGCCTTGATATGTAAGCGAACAGACATTCTGGCCATGCCTCATTAGTAATATAATTAACCCTTTATCTTTATTTTTTATATTCTTGCTATTATGCATTTTTTCCTCTTTCTGCTTATCTTAAGCATTCAAGAACAGGAGGCTTTTACACATAGTGTTGTAGGAGTCTGGTATAAGCTACTCAGTCACATAATTGAAACGGATATGCCAGCTTCATTCAAGAAATGGCTGGATGAGATCCTCAGACCTCTTTTGATTTCTGGAAAACAAAAGAAAAACACTTGACAAGTTTGAATGGCAGAAAACAGTGTATGGGAGTATAAGAATGTTACAGATTACTCTTTCTATAATGCTCCACCAATGAACTAATGTGGACTTATTCTTAGGGAACTGTTGTGGTGTTGTTGCGTACTGTGTAAACAGAAATACTGGGACGGGTGTCCCTCTGTTGTTAATGGATTGTACAAGAGGTCATTTGTTATGTGGAAATTTGTTGTAGTCCAAGCTATATAAAATCCCTCTCCAACTTGTTAGAGGTTATTTCCGTCTATACAGCAGATGAATTAGAGCTGACATTGTTTCAACATAATATATCAGTTAGTGGTCATATTATATGTATAACTGTGAGATTGTGGAAACTTTACAGTTTCTCTAATGTCCACTGTGCACAATTTTGTCTAGAAATGAAAGACTGTCATACATATCTACAGCAAGTGGAACCCTGACAACACGGGCCATAAATTTTGATAAAACTGATATACTGTATCAGAGATTGAAATGTCTGATTAAGATAAACTCAAGTCTGTCCAGAAAGCTATCATTTGGGACTGACAGGGTGCCTCTCAAAGTTTGTAAGTTGCACATAAGAAATTGTGAGCACAGCAGTTTTATAGCAGGGGAGTCGCCATCAATGATTATGAGAACTGTGCTATAAGACTGTTTGGATTTGTCCTGCAGAGTGTTGAGTCCTGCTATGCACCATTTGATTTTGGTGAAAGAGTAGATGTGACAAGGCTTATATCCTCAATGCATTGACAAAGCTGTGAAATGTAGAAGTGGTATGGTCATGGTGAAAAAGCATTCTTTCAGGGTTTGCACAGTTGTGAATGCTGTGGATGAACCTACAGCCTTTATTGTTTATTGAGTACTCCTATCTCATCATTTTTACAGTAGTTCAAACAATTCTGGTAATTGTGATAGTATAGTGTAGTAATAGGTACTTCTGAACAGAAACACTAAACAGAACAGAACACATCCTCTATATGCAGCTTAAGAGATATACAAACTGTAATATGCAGAACTTCAAAATGTTCTAGGCTTCTGCTCTTATTTAGATCAGAAGCTATTGGGTTAATTATCCAAGGACCCTCTGCTTTATACTGCATAAAACTGCTCTGCTGGGACGTGGGATTATATTTGTTTGTGTGGGACTGCATCAAGTTCTGAACTCTCATGTCCAAAACTGCAGAAGAATAAACATCAAGCAGACCATGATGGCTCCATCCTTTGGAGATTTTAAAGTGAGATCCTGAAACAGCATAAACATAATATCATAATAATGCTCTCTTATACAGGATCATTTCAAAAAGAAAAAAAATATGGTTCCTTATGTTTTTAGCTTCAATTGTATTCACTGACAAATGAATCACCAACAAAAGTGTGAAAACAAAAATAGGAAAAAAATGTTCAGAATGTGTGCTACACGCTGGATTACATCAAACACAAATCCAACACATATAGTATCGGAACTATAACATTAATTCAATTTCTGAGCAATTCCAAAGATCATAGGAAAGCAATTAAAATGATGATTATAGTCAAATAATTTACTTGTTGACTTTCACAAGTCACAGTTTACAGCATGAAATATCTATGAACACTTTAAGGAATGAAAGTGTAACATAATAACCTTCACCCTTCATATATTTTCCCCAAGCAAGTAATGTTCAGTTTTGCATAGTTTTAAGTTGCGTCACATTGGTTTGGGCCCAGATAATTCTCTGTGGTCTGTTGTGCTAATCTTCAAAGAGAAGCCTGTCCCTTGCTGGATCTTGGATTCCCAGAAGACATATTGACATGGTGACCTCTTATGGTCAGCCAAGGACTTATTTCCCTCTTTGAACTACACCACAATGGCACAAGCAAAACACTTTATGAGATATGTTGCAGATAATAAAATGTGTCAGCCATTTACTATCACTGAAAATAAACAATTTCTGTTTTCTTCTGCCAGTTTTCTAGTGTATTGACTACATGGTTCACTGGCTGCAGAGCTTTATTAACATTACATCAAGCTGTAAGTCCAAATCTGCCTGGTGGAAAGATAAAGCACTGCACAAGCTACAGAATGCTAAAGAAAAACTGCATTAATATGCATGTTTGTTTCCTGAATAAATGTTTTAAAGTTTTTTAATAGTACAAAATAATTATTGCTTATACTTATATAGTGCTTTTCTGGACACTACACTCAAAGCGCTTTACAGGTAATGGGGACTCCCCTCCACCACCACCACCAACGTGCAGCATCCACCTGGATGATGTGACAGCAGCCATAGTGCACCAGAACGCTCACCACACATCAGCTATCAGTGGGGAGGAGAGCGGAGTAATGAAGCCAATTCATAGAGGGGGATTATTAGGATTATTACTTTTTCCCAGGAGGTCTCCCATCCAGGTACTGCTTATCCACGGCCCTGGATTGGAAGAAGCGGTTAGAAAACAGGTGGATTTTTAAAGGCTTAATATTTTGTTGTGGATTTGTAACAGTATTTGTATTGATAGGGATACAACACTGTTTCAAATCCTGTGAAAAGACAGGTTCAATCAACTCTTAAACAATGTTTAAGACATTTTTTCTAAGAAGATTAATTTTTTAAAGTGCAAATTTGTGTGGTCTACTGTTTATTGAACAATTAAAGTATTTTAGGCAACAAATTAAACTGGAAATCAAATAATAAAATAATGTGCAAAATGATCAAGTGTTAAGATACAGATAGAGTTCTGGAATAACGTCCGTCTTCTATTTATATTTGAACAAGATGACAAAGGCCAATAACAGGAAGGGGAATTTTCAGTACAGATGCGTCTTCACTGAAGCATTGTCCCCACTGAACTCTTACAGGCACAAGAATTACATAAAAGATTAAAGCTGGGCCAGTGCTTTAAGAGGGTTTGGCAATGATGAACCTTTAGATAACTGGTTAGAACTGCATATAATTTTAGTTAATGATCTTTCTACTTAATGAGAAGATCTCAATTTTCACATTACATTTCATTTTTAACTCAATAATTCAATCCACACCTTTAATGGGAGACCTCTTTAATGTCGAAGTGCTGGAAGAATATACTATACACATAGGTATTTAAGTGTATTAAATTAGTGCCCATGATACAAAATGAATCTGTTTTGGATAGGATTTGATTCGAAAGACAGGACTAAGTAACACACTATAAATAATAGTTAAGGACATTTTCCTAAATAAACAGTGGTACAATTAATTATATAAGGATTATTAATTTATGAAAGGGAAAGTAATGTGTGTGTTAGCAATCATTTATTTTTATTTAATAAGATCAGACAACATGTACTGTACTTTTCTTTAAATAAATAGTGTGTTCCACCTAAATCTTAACACATCTGAGGTTTACTAAAAGAAAACAAAAGAGAAAACCAGGTGCAGAGAAAATGAAACGGTAAGCACATCAATACTGGCCTCCTAATACCAATATTAAGTAATGCAACTAAAAGGCCTTTTTTGAATAGGGCTCTCCAACTATACTGGGACAAAATATTTTTTCTAATCATTGAGGGAGTTTCTAGCATTTGCAGTTATACTTCTTTCCAACCTCATATAAGATACATAATTACATGTTTCAGTACAATACCTATCATTTGAAACGGCTTGTGAAGTTAAAGTACATAATCTCTATAATTAATTACTCAAAATTATATATACTGTACCAATAAATGTAATTGCTTTAGAATTTAATTTTTTCCACCTCGTCTGTTTCAAATTACTGGAAAGGTGTGCAGCACATTTTGCAAACCTTTTCAAAACAAACCTTTTCTGAGTACAAAGAGCATGTGGAGAGCACCTGTATTTTTTTACAATAGTAAACTATCATCTTAATTACATGACAAATATATCTGGCAAATTGTCTTTTATCAGCAGACCAAAATGCATTCTTAGCTGCTCCTGTTTAACTCACACAGCAACATTTTAACTGAAAACCAGCTCACTCATAAGTGAGATACTGCAATTGCACTTTTTTTCATCTAAGCCTTCCATGTATGCTTACTGGCCAAAACAAATAGAATAGTCACATATCTCCACTTACTAGAAATTATGTTTTGGACCACTGTACACAGCAAGAACAGCTTGAAAAGTATTGACTGTATTGTATTCAACTAGGTTTTTAAATGTTTGTAGCTTTTAAATTGTTTTTCATGCAGAATAAGCTTCAGCTAAGGTACAACTGGAACTTAATTTTCCACCATTTTCACTTGCGTTCAACAGAACTGAGATTTGTTCATAGACGGGAGTAGAATGTAGGTCCACACTGTTTTGACCGTTGGTTTTACCTCATTCAGCAAGTCCATGTAAGCCTACACACTGCATGACTTTCCTGTCTAGTGTTTGAAAGCTCTAAAAGTTTTTGCACAGATGCTCCAGATAAAGAACATAATATCCATTTGCTAGTCCTCTGATTGCTAAGATCCTCCTGGAGTTCACTAGAAGCAGAGATTCAAGATGTCTCCAATCTGTTTCTCTAGGTGGAGAGAGATCATTTTCAAATAGTTTTAACTGTCCGTTCAATCTCTTTGTGATTGAAGTTTATAATCAAGTGATTTGTCAAACAAATGATTTTTCAAGATGAACAAATACTATCATGCCCATTATAAAAAGCTTTCATCTAGAGGAATTGGCTCGCATCTTCAAATATGAGACATGAGTATAATAACCATAAAGCATTTAATCGAGACTTAACATTTCCAGTAACTATCCAGTTACCCTTTAAATTAGTCTAGTGGTGACTTCATATGGACACTGCTCTCCAAATGATTATTATAACATTAGCCTTCTGATCAATTATATTAATAAGACTTAGAAACAATCTGCTAGTTATTTGGTACTCATCAAAGTGTAATCAGAGCTTGTAAGAAGGGTGTTTATTGTCAGAGTCTTTTAAGCTTTTCTGACATATCTTATGTCAGAAACAAAGTATTGTTTCAATATTATGTAGTGAAGGACAATGAGCATAATAAGTGTAATTATAAACAAATAAATTATATAGTGCTCTGACAGACCTTTCAGGAAATATACAAGCTATTCACTTGGAAGACATAAAAATCATCACAAGAATGTCCCTGTTTTCTTTGTGAATATAATACATGTTCTACAAAGGCTTTTCTTCTCAGAAACTGAAATCAAAATTGTGAAGTCATATTCTTTTGCTAAAGATATAATTACTGAGGTATTGACTACATTGATATACTTGCGTGTTTTTCCTACTTTGTCATACTTTGCCAGAACATTGTCACTGTTATTATCAGTTTTCTGGATTTTAGAAGATCGTACACTAAGTGCCAGATTTTGATCACCTTTGTGTGTAAAATACTAACACAACAGCAAACATCTTATAAAGCTTAAAGGCAAAGTTTTATTCAATTCGATTTTTAATGGGCTTTGTGTAGAATTTCAGAATTACTCCTAACAACATTGGTAGCAGTTGAGGAGTTCCTATACTTTAATTAGGATTTTAAATTTTATTGGGATAATTTTTTATGCCATGGACCTTGGAGTTGTCCAGAATCATTCTGGATGAAATCAGTAGAGTGCAGGGAAAATATAAGTACTAAACATTGTATTCATCATCAGAATCATTGTGAATGTTTTTTTTTTCATTTATACAAACATTATCTGTGACATTTAATTTTAAAAGGAAGGGTGTAGCAAATGACTTTGTACTTTAGTCTTTTTCCCAGTGGTAATGTTATTGTTGTTTCTTATGTTTTACCAGTCTGTATTTTCCTTTTATTTAGCAATATTTTTGCAAGGGTCTTGCACATACATGCACAGTACTTACCTGGCCAGGATAGGATCATTAATACATGCATTAGTGTCTTACTGTTTATGAATCGTATTATTTGTTGTAACTATTTTTGCTAGGATCCTCCTAGAAGCAGCAATTCAAACTGTTACCAATTTTGAATGTTTTATGTGTGGATCCACAATTGCCTTCTGTTGTGTTGTGTTGCGTCATGTTTCTGTTTGCCCTCTGTAAGGTCTGACATTTTGAAAATGTTTGTACCCTTACTGACCCCTACGGAACTGGAAACCTACCTGTCAATTGGGTCTAAAGTATTTAAACCTGGCCTCTGTGAGGTGACTAGTTAATGTGGTGGAGACCTACTTGTGAGAAGAAGGGAACTTTTTGAACTGTTCTAAGTTGGGTTTGTTATTTGCTTTGGGTGAATAAGGTGAATAAGCCATCAAGAATCACAGCTCTAATCCCAGGCATAGAGGTAATGGTGTTGAACTCCTTAAGTGCCATATCATTACAGCCATATAACTCTGCAACCCACAACTAGCAGCCCACGGAAGTTAAACAGGTGTGAGCCTGGTCAATACCTGGCTGGGAGACCTCCTGGGAAAAACTAAGGTTGGTGCTAGATGAGGTGTTTATGGGACCAGCAGGAGGTGCTCACCCTGTGGACCATGTGGGTCCTAATGCCCCTGCATAGTGATGGGGACACTATACTGTAAACAGGTGCTGTCCTTTGGATGAGACTTAAAACCATAGTCCTGACTCTCTGTGGTCGTTAAAAATCCCAGGGCGTTTTTCGAAAAGAATAGGGGTGTAACCCTAGTGTCCTGGCCAAATTTCCCTTACCAATCAAGGCCTCCTAATAATCCCCATCTATGAATTGGCTTCATCACTCTGTTCTCCTCCCCACTGATGGCTGATGAGTGTTCTGGCACACTATGGCTGCTGTCGCATCATCCAGGTGGATGCTGCACATTGGTGGTGGTGGAGGGGAGTCCCCATTACCTGTAAAGCACTTTGAGTGGAGTGTCCATAAAAGTGCTATATACAGTACATATAAGCAATTATTGTTATTAACTGGATGAGGTGACGAACAAGGTTGTATTCATGAGTAGTGCAGTACCTCCTGGAAGTTGGGGAAAATGAGAGAAACCATATGTATGCAACCCCAACCCACTAGAAGCAGTGCTGTCCAACAAAGAGCAATTGAACTTGAGAATCCATTGTCCAGTTCATTTCAAGTTTGGAAATGTAAGGGTATGTTGTGTTATATTTAAATTATTTTTAGCAACATGTACTAGCCTTGCAGTCTTTGAAGTTTTGACTGTTAATGTGTTAAAGTCAGTAATTATATTACTGCACATGCCATGATCATCATATACTGTATTTTCATATCATAACATTATGAAGTGGCAGTAGTGGTGCAGACAGTGAGGTTTTGGTAACATATTTTAAATCATCAAATAAATCCAAATCTACAAAAAAGATTGCTCTACCAAACATGAATCTTTGTTTTGCAAATATTATAAGCACAGAGCGTGTTAAATAAGAAATCTTATTTTTAACAGTAAGAGCTGATGTTCACCTCTCTGTGCTCTTTGTTTGATCAGAATCAAGCAGTTAAAATTTTGATGGAGAAATTCTCATATCTTTTGACTTCTGTGGCCCCTGGCTAGCAGACCTTATAGTACCTCACTTTTTAGCATCTTAGGTAATGGTTCTTTCATGGGAATCAATTGAAAATAAAAGTTTTGTTACTCATAACAAGGAACAGAACACAGACAATTGTCACTATAAACCACACAAGACTGTGAATTTTTTACCTGTCTCACTGGATAAATATGATATTTAAACCACCCAAATGAAAAGATGTGTTGATTTTAGGGTAATACTTCTTTATTAACTTTAGAAAACTACTTTTACAACAGATTAAGGACACATAAGGCAAGTGTTCTGAAAAAAAGGGGGCAAATGTTTTATTCTGGGTAATGAACTTCAGCAAGCATGTGGGTAATAAATTTGTGTTTTAAACCACAATAACCTTTAATATTACTTTTGCAAAATGCTTGGTTAAAATATCTTACAGAAAACAAAAAATATCCGTATAACCTGTTTACATTTTGTTATCCGGTTACTTACAATTTATAAAAAATTTGAATAAAAAATAGAGTATAAGAGATATATGTAGCTTCCACTTTCGACTAAGTCAAAAACTTTGTATTAGTATTATTGCCAACTTGGTTCATAAGTCTTGTACGTTTTGCGCTTAAGAAATGTTGCGTTTTCCCTAACATGTTTACATACTGTACTGTAGTTGCACCTTACTCAGACCGTACTTTTCGCACATGATCTGAACTTGCCATGTATCTTGCATATACTATAAAAATATCTATTGTTTGTACATTTGCACTGTACTATAAAATGTGAAAGTACTGTACTTGTGTCTTATATATACTGTAATGTCTACATGTTCCGCGCATCTGTACTGTACTGTGAACACATACTGTGACTGTGTTTTTGTGTCTCCCCATCTTTTTTATATTGTCCAATGTAATTATGTCAGTAATGTTAATGCTACTTTTTCACCTGTGTGATTTTTGTGTTGGGCAGGTTCCGAATGTGCCAACACAAGTTCCTGTACCTGACACGTACTGGCGAATAAAAGTGATTCTGATTCTGAGTAAGTTAATCGTATCATAATTAGATATTTTAAATAAAACCTATCGATTAAGGTAAAGGCTTAAACAGGTAACTCGTGAACTGAAAATGTTACGCACTGACGATTTACTTATTTAAAAAAATTATCATTGATGTGATTCAAAACTGTAAAATTCTTAACATTAAACAGGGGTTTAAATGAAAGAAAAGTCATGATCAAAGATTAAAGCAAAAAAGTCTCATCAAGCAGAGTGGCGCAGCGGAAGCGTGCTGGGCCCATAACCCAGAGGTCGATGGATCGAAACCATCCTCTGCTAACTGTTATTTTTTTTCCCCCACAGAAAAATAAAAATAAACTTCGCTCTATTAACAGATGTTAGAATAAATGACATCGTCTTCTGAATTATGAATTTCAGCTGTGAATTTAATACATAAACTGACTGTGAGATTGTGCTACCTAAAACAGATAAAAACATAAATGGTAATGTTCACTAATATATACTGCATATTTGGTGTTTGGATATATCACACCTTTTTGTGCAGTTTGATCTAGGTTATCCTTCCTACAGAAAAAGTTAAGTAGTTAAGAAAATTACCAAAAATTTCAAAAGTGGAGCTTTTAACTTACATAAAATAGTAATATTTTCATATTTTAATGCAAATTACAAGAAGTGGTATAATTTCTCATTGGGGGGGTCCGTAATATAATAGTAACTATATGTTTGTTTTACAACTATGGTAGTTAAGCATTAATACATATTTCTACTATTTGTCTTTTATGTCATGAAAATGTCAAACACGGGTACTATTCAAAATGCACAAATGTAATTGCGGAAACAAGTTCTGTCTACTGTACTGAGCCGTTAGCTTCTCTAAGCTTCAATTATTTTTGTAAGCAATCAAAAACACTCATATTGCACATCAATATTTCCCCTAAATATTGATCTCTGTTGATTTTAAATGATTACACGAAAAAACTCAAGATTAAACAATATATAACTTTTATTACACCTTCCTTCATGTTTGCTCCTTTTTCGAAATAAGGTTTCTTACGTAGACAATAGGACTGCTCGGTTACACAAGCTGCCGTACAGCTCACCGACAATTTTACTGTCTTCACGCGTTTATGATGAAGTCTGATGTCATCATAAAGCGCCGGAAAAGTGGTGAGAGTGGGCCATGTGACAGTATGCTCTATTGCAGTTTAAACCTTGTGACTAGAAGCAGCAAAAAAGGTATTAAGTTAATGAAAACCTGAAAACGGAGTTTGTGGTACAAAGAAGATAGGAAATCTTGAGGGAGGAAGTCAAATTTGACCTGGCCCAAGTGATGTTCAGTGTAATATATTTAGTAGTTTACGTCATCTGAATGTTTATTTTAAAGAGATTTCTATTCTTCAATTGTACATCTTCTGTGCTCCTTCGAATTCCTTACCCTGTTGGCAATAAAAAAACGTGCTTTTACAGCGTATGGAGTAAAAACTCTGATTTAATCCAGCCTTGGTGCCAAATCAGATCAAGTATGTCATTGAATACGGCAGCAACCGAGAGAAGGGGTTCGAAAAAAGCTAATCAACGCAAAGACATTTTGAGGCACATAAAGTCTAGAGAACAGCGGAAAAACGCGGACCTCCACGGACCTGCTACTGTTTATGTACAAGTTGTGGGAGCAGGGAGTCGAGACAATGGGGCTTCGTTGTACGTGTTTTCCGAGTACAACAGGTAAGAAAACTACATTTCTGTCTCGAATATGAAATGAGCCTATATTGCAAATTCCACCGACTTTTATTTAACTGTGAACATCTTCATTCCTCTGTAGTTCCGGGAGTTTTGCTTTTATCATACATTAAAATGTTTGCTGTTATGACTTAGCAGGTATGGACAGCGAGGGTGGGACAATCGAACATATGTTTGTTTGAAATTCTAAAACATTACCATCTGTTAATTTTTTGTAGGTATCTCTTCAACTGTGGAGAAGGAACACAGCGATTAATGCAGGAACACAAGTAAGTGCCAAGTTTATTAGTCCAGGTGTAGTATTTGTCAATTAAATATTGGACTAATTTGGAACTGCTGTACTTTGCTTTTCTTGCAGGCTGAAAGCAGCCCGTTTGGACAACATTTTTCTAACAAGAATGAGTTGGCAGAATGTTGGAGGACTGGCAGGTGAGAAGCTGCTGAGAAAAGTTTACATTCACCAGCTATTACCAGGAGTCCACATGTATTTGAGACTTGTATTTCTCTGGATTCTCTGGTTTCCCCCCACAGTCCAAAGATATATTAGTAGGTTAATTGGGAAGATAGGCCCCCCTGATGTGTCTGTGTGCCTTGTGATAGATTGGAATGTTGCTTTCCAGGAGAGGTTTTGGCTCTCTTTCAACCCTGAATTGGAAAAAGCAGTTAGAAAATGGATAAATGCATAGCAAACAATTAAGAAAAAGGAGAAAAAATCATTTCCACTTTTAAATAAATAGTTGAAAATAAAAACTCCTCAGAAAAAAGTTTTAGTCCCCTTGGATTTATAGGGTTAGGGGTAGGCTTTCAAC
Organism: Lepisosteus platostomus; assembly: GCF_059453375.1. NCBI lineage: Eukaryota > Metazoa > Chordata > Actinopteri > Semionotiformes > Lepisosteidae > Lepisosteus > Lepisosteus platostomus. The sequence goes on from NC_142621.1 coordinate 38,990,918, forward strand.
TTTGAATTTGTACTTAAGTCATTTTAGGTATTGTGTGCTGAAAATAATCTTTATAAGACTTTGGTAACACTTTGTAAAAACTGAAATAATGTCTTTAATTTTTGAAGGGGCAATATAATACGCTATGTTTACAGAATGCTGCTTATTGTCGTTGTCATGCTGTTTGTGTACTATTTGTTTTGGTGTGGAGGTTACTGCTGCAGCCTCACAATTCTTGGGTCTAGCGATGGATTTTGGACTGGGGTGTGGAATTTGCCTCTTTCTCCCTAACCATTTGGGCTTTTGATTGGTGTTGTGGTTCCTTCCCACCTCCCAAAGACATGCTATTTGTTATATTGGCATCTCTGAATTGTGTCTGTGTGCCAAGGGAAGGAGTGGTGTTCTGTCCAGGGTGTTATCTCTATTTCATGATAGGCTTCAGGTTGCTGTGGCTCTGGCCAGGATTAAGTGGATTTATGAAAATGGATAAATGGAAAAATACAAGGCTGGTCACATATCAGATGATATAAATCGTTTTATCTTGTTGCTAGCTTGTTTATTATCTCATGCAACCTTTTTCTGGAAGGATTCCAGGGAGTCAGCTTCAACCACAGTTGAAGAGAGTATTACAGGCATACACAGTTTTCTGTAAAGAAAGGTCTTGTTTTCAGTCCATTGAAATTCGTTTACTTGGGGCCTCCTGTAAAAGAGCATAGATTTACATTTGATGCACAAATGACTGTACAGTAAAATTAAATCTATGCATTTTCTAACCACATTATCTTACACAGGGTTGCAGGTCTCCTGGCAAATAATGGGATCAAAGCAGAATAAACCTTGGACAGGATGCCAGGCCATTGCAGGTCACACTCAGGCACAAACACACACACACTCAACCAAGGCCAGTTTTCCCAGAAGCCAGTGAACCTACCAGTATGTCTTTGGACTGTGGGGAAAAAACCAAAGCACCCGCAGACAACCCATGTAAACACGGGGAGAACATACTCCATGCAGATAGTACCCCAGGAATGAAGCCCTGGATTCAATTGCTGCAAGGAAGCAATGGAAACCACTGCACCACCAGGCCACTCATAAACTTATTCTGTGTTATTATATTTAATTGCTGGACTAATTGATTGACCTCAAAATGCACCAGCAGCAAACCCTGGAAAAAACAACAAAAAAGGGAGTGCATCTTATGATTTTATTTCTGTACTTTTATGGTTTTGAGTACAAATCACATGTGTGCCACTGCTTTTGTGCCCTTAAGCAAGATATGTTTCTCAGTAAACTCTCAGGTGTATAAACTGATAGAAATATCGGTTGCTTTGGATAAATATGTCAAAAATAACAACATTGTTTATTGAGCCTTTGTTTTTTTGTGTGTAGGGATGATATTAACACTGAAAGATACTGGGGTCCCTCAGTGTGTGCTTTCTGGACCGCCGCAGTTGGTGAGTAAAGCTTTTCACAGTTGAGAATGTTGTAGAATTCTTACAATTAACAATTCATTCTATTTATCTGGTCAGCAATACTCTTTTTTTCTTACAAAATATAAGTATATGCATTATTTTGCTGTCTTAGTTATGTGTGTTTTGCCAAGTATGAATGTTTCTCTTTTCTCATATTACTCCAACCCTCCACTGGCAATGGACACATCTGATTGAAAACTGTAGTTGTCACTTTCCATTCTGTTCCTTGTTATCTTCTGTCTCTTCCCTCCCTGCACTCTTCTCGCCTTCTCTGCTCCTCCATCTCCATCAGACTTTGCTTTTCCTCTTCATTCTCCCTCTTTCACAGTCAGTTCACTCACCACTTTGTTCCTGCCTGCTTTAATGAACTGCTTGGATTCTGACCACGTTTTAGAACTTGCTCAAGACTCATGTTTAGATAGTTCCAATGATCTCTCAACTGCATTCCTCAAGTAAATATTAATATTCAAATTGTTCATTCTCAAACTGATAATATGCTGCCTGACTATAAAGATGGAATATATACCAAGCGGGTGTCTACATTACTCTTACAAATCCATCCTTAGTTTGCTCTTCCACCTAGTTAGACTTAATTTTTTTTGCTATCTGTATTTGCTATTTGTTATCTTACATGCTTGATTGTTGCTAGTACAGTATAATTTTCATTTATATTGTGTATCAGGCACCGTGTATCAGAATATTTGCTAAGCAAAAACAAATTTGTACTGCATGTCTCAATTTGCAAATGTCTTAGTTATTTATACCTACTGTAGGTCTCTCACAATTAAACAAACCCTTTTTTAAAATTTGGTACCTTTAGTTATTATGTGTAAAAAGCCCAGTTTGGGTTTTAATGCTCAGTGCTTTAATACAATCTACATTACTGATACATAGTAGTTGAAGCTCTTTGATGTGCCGTCTCTTAGAGTTCTATACCACAGTATCATAAAAGAATTGTTTTTCGCATCATTTGGCGCCATCTAGTGGAGTTGTGTTGCTACTACAAATCCTTAATGAATTAGTCTCTGATATACAGCATACTATACTTTGCTTTTGCTGACTATTTCAATTTTCATCATATTTAAGGAGAAATATGTGAATGCCATTCGTGTATTTTCCGGACCATTGGAAGAAATCAAATTAGGTACAGTGCATATTTAGTTAAACATAGAATTATTTGTTTTATTTATATGTTTTATGTTTGTGTAAACCATGCTTCCTCTTTTCTGTTCCCACTGAGATTCTCTTCTCTATTCAAGACTATGAGGATTTAATGATTTTAGTCTATTAACAAAGTGCTGGAAATACTTCTGTTTGCTCTTCTCTGAACTGATTCCAGAGCTTTTTTGTTACGCCATGACCTAAATAGTATACAGTTTTCTTTCTTATTCTTTTATTTAAAATCGACTTAACTCTTTTAGAGACAAATTAAGTATATTTATGTTGGTGCAGATTTAAGATTTAAGTCTTCATTATGGTTTTGCAAATTATGGATTACTAGTATAGTACATTTAAATATACATAAATAAAATTGTTCTACAATTAAATGTTTTGTATTCCCAGCTGTACGACCCTACACAGAACCAGAATACTCTGATGAAACAATGACTGTTCATCAGGTACCTATATTTGGTAAGTATGAGTCGCAAGTCATAAAATTAGTATTAAAGACATTTTTGTCTGATTTTTTTTTGTTGTGTATGGTTCTGCTTGATCCACTCCACTGTTTCCTGAGGTTTTTCTGCTGTACCTAGAATTATAATAGGAATGAGTTTAATAAAATTTCTAAATTTCTAACCATTCCACATTCTCACACATTTAAAAATGTATAGCTATGTGGCATCTCAGTTCTTCTGTACTTTGTGCGGCTCTCTGTATGAAGGGGACATGTTTGACATTTGAACAAGTAAGGGTTTATTCCATGCTGAAAAGAAACAACATTTCAGCTGTTGAGCCTTCTTTAGGTGCGACAGATGTTTGACATGTCTTTTTTAAACTTCCATAAAGCCAAACTAAAGCCAGACAAAAGGAAGCATTCTCCCAGTCCGGAGAGAGGCAGCCCCAGTTGCTCTTCTCCGCCACGCCCTCCGCGGGCTGAACGCTGGAAACCGGGTGGCTTGGAGGAAATCCCGACTGAGCGAATGATGGGGAGGAGTCACAGTCCAGGTGAACTGCCCTGAGAGTCATTAGCACATGTCAGTTTATTAAAGGGGAGCAGAAATCCTAATTTCTCAGACTGGTTATTAGATCTTGGTTACAAAATAAATTGATGTCCTAGTAAAATCTGACAAATTACAAATTAAGCACAAAATCGTGAACTTTGTGAAAGCGCTCTTAAGTTGCTGTATTGTTGCAAACCCCTGGCCACTGGCGAGAGCAAGATTTCCCACGAATTGCGACATGATGCGAGTACATGATAACAAGTAAGGGTTGTTAACAAGTAAGGCCACAGAAATGTTCCAAGATCATCTGCATGCAGAATTAACAAGTATGAAGTATTTATCTGCAAAATATATCTTGCAGTTGAGAAGAGTATTTCTGTTGGATTAAAAGAGATGTAGCCTAATTACATTGTAAACAAGCAGGCTTGTGAATACATTACAGAACATGGCACTGTGCATACCTGGAAATTATGTCTATTTTGTGATGTGAATTGAAGGTTTTACATGGTACTGTGTACATTTTGTTTTTATTGTGGTCAGAAATGCTCTCATCTTTCTAACTTGTTGCAGTTCCTCTTTAAAGAACAATGCTTTGGAAAGGTGTTAAGCAGTCTGTGCTTTGTTAACTGTTTGCTCAAAAGTTAAACGCTGGTGTCTTCTTTACCTTAACCTTATCCCAACTGTATTGGCATTGCAGCAGATCTGCTGAAGGTGGGGAGGATAAATACCCTGCTGCTTTTACTGTGAATGATTTAGAAGTTCTTGAAATTGGTATTAAGTGGTTTTACTCAGTGCCTTGTGTCATGCAGGTGGAAGTTCCAAAACAACAAGAGATCCTTCTTTGGTTGTTGCTTTTGTTTGTAAGGTAAGGGTGAAAAAATCTCCAATGAAAATTAAAGATTTTTTAATCCTAAAAATTTAAATTGCTCTGCAGGGAAGATATCTCATTTGCTACTAGGTAATTGCAGGAGTCATTGCTCCTAATGACTGTTTTTCATATTTAAAAAGATTTGTCTTAATCTTTCTTAATCTTTAGTTAATATTTCTATTTGCAGCTTCATCCAAAAAAGGGGAATTTCCTGGTGTTTAAAGCCAAAGAACTTGGATTACCAGTGTAAGTGGCTTATAAGGTTTATATTTCTGCCCCTTTCTTAATTTTATCAAAGCCTAGATGTGATGTTTTTTCTACCTTCCATTTTTTTTAGAGGTACAGCAGCTATAGGCCCCATCATCGCAGCCCTTAAGGATGGGAAAAGTGTAAACTATGAAGGGAAAGAGGTACTTACGGATTTACATAAATATTATTGAAGTACTGAAGCTTTCAAACTTAATCATCTTTTGTTTTCTTGTGCATTAAAATTCTCCTGCACAGGGTTCCTCAGCAGATCAGCCAGGTTGCTGTCTCAGAGTGCAGCAGTTCACAGTTGAACTCTGTGGCCCAGACATTGCTAATTTAATCCCTGTTCTTATCACTACCTGATTGTGACTGACATTTCCCAAAGTTGTGATGCACAGTTGAATGAGTGTCACTTGGATTGGTTTGGTATTAGCAGGCCGGAGCTCTGTTGGCTTTTGGTGCAACAGTGACTCTTGTGAATTGTTGGATGCCTGTGGTGATGTAATTGAGAGATATGCCACTACTGTAGTAATGGCAGTTCTTACTATCCTGTCAGGCGCTATGGAATCTATAACATGTCAGTGGATGAATGACTCTGGTGTTATATGTGTCAGAGGACATATCTCATTCATTGCCAAGCAGTTACAGGACTCAATAACAGAGAGCTGAGTGTTAAAATAATTCGTCAATCTAAATTGGAGGGATATACAAAAATTGCTGCATGATGTCAGTAGTTGGTTTTGAAAGACATGAGAACTAGATGTGAATTCTAATCAGAATTTGTTATACATATTTTTAAATGTATAATTCAGTTCTGAAATGTATAATTGATTTTTTATCTGCTTTTCTGACTCAGCTGAAAGTAAAAGAATCTCAAAATGCTTTCACTGTTGGTTTTTCACTTTTTCCTCGCTTTGTAATATAGATTAAGCCTGACGAGGTATGCACTCCTAGAGACCCTGGTCCAGTCTTCATTGTGGTGGAGTGTCCATCTGAAGAATTTATTGATCCAATCAGTACCAATCCACAACTGAACAGGTAACATCTGAGGATGTGGTTCTTCCTCTTTTTTCTGATTTTTTTTTTGCTGTTTTCCAGCATGTGCGATTCACCAAATTACAGGTGAAGTGAATATTTCAGTAAGACAAACCAGGTGCATTTGCTGGCAGTCATGTTTTCAGTGAAATTGCAAAAAAATGAAGCCTGTTTTAAGTTATGTTGGCAACTCATTTAACAAGCTGGCTCTACAGTGATGCATTTGTAAGTGCAGAGGACCGTTATTTAATCAAATATTTTATTCCCAGGGAGGTAGTTGGTTGTTTTAGTGATTTACAGTTCATGAGGCATTCTACCCTTCAGTGAGATTCTGAACATTACATTTTAGACATGGATTTCTGTGGTGGGGATCAATATTTCAAAGATTTTTTTAGACCATGAGGAGAAACACCAGCAAGGCTGAATATGTAAATTATTACTGAAGGTGAGTAATGTAAGGGCTTCCAAATTTATTCATACTCACAATGAAATTAGAACAATAATAAATGTGTATACGAGATTTACAGATTGACTTGCTATAAAACATTCTAGAAATAGTATATTGCAGCATTGCACAGATGAAAGTATTTTTTTCCTCGATAATAAGAAGTTTACAATTCACGAGGGTCACATTTATTCACATTTAGTATCATTTTGTAAATACTCTTCTGGTATGGATTTCACTGTTAAAGTGCCTCCTGTAATGTGCTCTGAATGTATGCCCTTCTTAGTAGGAATTTCTGACCATTCCTTCAGGCAGAATTTGCTCTAGGTCCCTCATACCCTTTGGTTTCTGTTTGGCAACTGTTTTCTTGTGTTTTAGCCACATATATTAAATTGGATTGAGATCTGAAGATTGAGTGAAGTCAGGAACATTCATGCATTTCTATACATTTAGATATGTCTTTTGTTAAATTCAATGTTAAACTTAAGGCAATTGTCAAGAATGTTAATTTCTGGTCAAATGTGAGCTTCTTGGGAACAAGGAAACCTGTTTTTTAGCCAAAATGTCTTGGTACTTGTTGGAGTTAATGATTCTCTGTTTTAACAGGGAATGTTGGACACATAGATGCAAAACCATACCAAAATATATTAGCCCATAGGTTCCACCACCATATTCCTTTGAGGACACAAATGTTATCTCAACATGATCTTCACCTTTTTATGCTAAATGATGATGCTGATGAGCATGTCCAAAAGCTTAGTGTTGTTTCATCTGACCTTAAGACATACTTCCAATTATACTATATAGAAGCAGTTGGCAAATTTCACCTACAGATGCCAGTTTGTGTTGGAGATCTTCAGCTGTTTCCTTTGCATTTATGGTTGCCTTCTGAATCACTTGTCTCACAGCCTGAGGTGGCAAGATATACACTTGAAAATTCCTAGATATGTTGCCACTATATCAGTTGCTTTGAATTTATTACTAATGTATGCAAAATGGTATACAGAAAATTGTATACTTTTTGTGTTTACCTTTGCAATCGTCCTCAAACTTGTAGGTCAATAACCATTTTCTTTCTTCAGAAAGCTTCACTATGATGGTACATGCTGCTCTTAAATGTATTTCAAATGTTACATCCTTTTACACCCAGTGAATATTGGAAACCTTTGGAGACAGATGTGTAGTTCTGGAGTTTTCAGTTGCACTTCCAAAGAGCAAAATGCAGATATTTGTTGGTTTTTTTAACTAAATGTTTTATCACGTTATGCAAAAATTTAACTGTCATGTTTTCCAGAATACAGTAATGAAAAATATGACTTTGTGCTGTGCAATGCTGTTTTGATTAAAAAAGTAAACTTTTAAGAAAAGATTTTTCTTAATGAAGACATTAATTCAGAACTCATTCTGTTGCATTTTTATACATATTTCATTGGTGGCTTGAATAAATCTGTAGAACATTATACACTGTATACATTTTTATAGCCTTAAGATTAAAGCTGTGAAAGATGTTGTCCAGTATCAGACAAGTGTATTATAATCTGCACCTCATACATATATTCAGAAATATAATTGTTTCCAGCCCCCTGAAGAGTTTTCTTAATATTAGTTCTAAATTAATATGAATTCTTATGAATCCATTGTGGTATTTTTTCAAAGGTGAAAAGTATCACATCCCTACTTACTGTAGATATAATCACATTTTTCTTAAATGTTTTAATCAAAACTGCTGTGGGCTGATATAAATTATGGTAAAAATTAATTGGTATGAAGGAGTAATCATGTTTATTTTCAGGTATCAGTGCAATGGAACAGAAGGCTCTCCATCATTGGTAGTTCATATTACTCCAGAATCTGTTTTGGATACAGACACCTATAAGACATGGATGGAAAGGTACAGTAAGCAGAACCAGCCCATTACATTTACTGTGTAGTTTGAGTTCCAAGTGTTAGAAACTAGAGTAGCTTTATGTTTTGACAGAGACCTGGAATTTAGTAATGATAAAGGAGTTTTTTTCCTAAGTCCTTAAAGTTGAATTTTAGGAGTATTTTCAGGTGTTACGTTTAAAAATCATTAAAAAACACATTTAGGAAAAGTGTAAATTTTGAGCAACTTATTGGGTAGCTGCGTCAGCATGCATAGTCTGCAAAGGAACAAGTAATAGGTTTATTCCATGCTGAAAAGAGAAGAGAGGAAACAATGTTTCGGCTGTGAAGTCTTCTTTAGGTCACTAATTATACTTGTTACTTTGGTCATATTGATATGCAAATTATATCAGCTACGGTATCTTTGCTAGTTCTAGATATGACTTTTCAGAGTTCGCCAAACAACCATGTAGTGTAAGATGTGCACCAGGGTGCAGTACAATCTAGGATACATTCCAGGAAGCATTCCAATACACAACAGCATTATGCACTAGAGAGTGCCTTGACCACGATGCATGAAGTGTGAAGTGTGCTTTATGTTTCATTTATGCTTTATGTGTATGCTCCATTTGTATGTTTTTATTTTCCAAAATCATTGCATACTTTGTGCAGTATTCATGATGGAGTTGTTTAAGTGAGCTAACTGATTTTTAAAAATCCCTGTATATTGAAAGGGCAATACAGTATCATTATTTTTTTTTACTTCAACCAGTTATTGCAACCGATCAAACTGTAAAGAAATGCAGGTTTTCTAAAGGATTTAATTATAAAGATTGGTGAAATGTAATAAAAGCCGTGGACATGAAAGCATTTTCTGTGGGGTGTGCAGTAACTTGCAAAATATCTTTTCTTTTGTTTTGTCAGGTTTGGCCCGACAACGGAGCATCTAATTTTAAATGAACAGGTGAACACAGTTCACAACATTCGGAGCCACAAGATTCAGACTCAGCTCAATTTAATTCACCCAGAGATATTTCCAACACTAAAAAATTACACCACAAAGGTATGCTCGTGTGTGTTGCAGGACGTCATTTTGCTAAGAAGTAAAAAAATAAAAATAATTACTAGAAATTATTACTTTGTTTTTTAGCAGTATCTCAGCATTGTTAATTTATAATGAATAAATGTTGAATATATCTTGTGAAACACAGCATGTGACAACTATGCATGTCGTGGTTCATTGCTCTATGACACACTTTTCATGTCTCTGTTAATGCTCTTGAATAATTGTGCAACCACCCACAACTTGAAAGCCATTAAATCTGTGAAATGTTTAAGACAGAAATCAAAATGAATTAACAAACCACCAATTCTGTGTCCTACTAAAGCATCTGTATTTAAGAAATACTCTCGTTTAGAAATACAGATTTCTCTAATTCTGAGTTTCAGAACATATGCTGTAATGATAATTGTGAAGTGTTTGCTACTGTAGTTGTGCATCTGTAAGTCATGTATTTCCAGATACAGTAAAGGCATTTCCAGTTCACAAATAGCATCCTCATAGACCTAATCTCAATCTTCTTGTTAATTGAACTATTTTTAATTCCTCATGTAAAACCGGGCACAGGTATACAGATTTATAATATTGATTATGCATTGAATACATTTTCAGGTGTGTTCTGTGTATAAAAATATAGATCGGATTTCATAGCTTTCAAGTAGTTAAATATAGATTTCAATTAAGCAAAAGTGTAGTGAAAGAGATTGTTACACCAATATCTGTTTAACATGCCTGCTGTATAATGTCAACAGTGTACAGTTTATACTGGCTGGGTATTGCTTACAACTGCAAGGCTGCTTCCAAATGTTATAATTATCGAGTCAACAGTTAAAAGGGCTGTTTCACAATGGAAATATCTTTTAACTGCTCAATGATTTTTTGAAGGACAAACAAGCTGTGTTACATGTCCCTAATGTCAGAGGGGAGTGTCTGCTTAAATTCCAGCTGAGACCCAAGACCGAGTGGCAAAGGTCAGTTGTTCTACTTAATACTAACATGCACACATTTGCATACTTTATCAGCACAAGATAAAATTAAGCATGTAGAGTAAAATAGAAATAGCAAAGTCATTGAAGCTTTTGGACTCATTTTTTTAATCCACATTAAGCACACAAGTACATGGGCACAAATACTCTTAAAACGGCACAGATTGGATATTCAGTTTATTGGCCTGAATATTTCAGAATCGCTACATTTAAAGACTTTCAAATGACCACAGCCCCATGGTCATTACAAGAACAGTAACAGTTTCTTGTAGAAAATGTTAACCAGAATTTTTTTATTTTATTTGAGCTAATTATGTCCATTGGGATGTACAGTTGAATCAAAGAAAAGTTTTTAAACAGATTGATATTACTTGCATTGAGATTGTACTTTTCATGTCCCCCCACTCTATCCTAATATCCTCATACTGCTTTTCACTCTGTGGACATTCTACTCATTCTGCTTTCCCATTTGGCTATGGCCCTGATTGCTTCATTTAAAGACATCACAATTCTTTTTGATTCATTCAGGATTTCAAAATTGCAAGATGCTTCATAATCTTAGTTCAAATGGTTTGTATGCATGACATACATCACAAGACACAAAGCGTTATGCATTTTTTCTTTTATTTTTTATTACTGCATATGTTGCAATCCCAAGATTTTTTCTAATGCAAGACCTGTCTTAACGCCTTTTGTTTGGTTGTGGTAAATCATACATGTCTATCTTTTTAAGTGGTGAATTTGATCAGGTGGCTGTCTTGAATTATTTTTAATTGCACACAGCAGTATCCTCAGTGAGGACCCTCATAGATGCTGAAGATTTGATTTCTTCTTGTTTTCTTCCACAGAGATGCAATTTCTTTGTGTGACTACGCAGAGTTTATTAAAGAAGCATCAGAGCTTCCTGGTTTTCTTAAAGAAGTAGAGGAGTGTAAAAAATCTCTGTCCACAGATGCCTCAGATTTATCTGGTAAGAAACATTCAAAGAAACAACTTTTGATGGACAGTATTCAAATGTGGCATGAAGTTGTAATGTGCTTTTTGACAGACAAATTTATTTTTAAAAAAATTCAATCCAGAATCCAGGATTCACATATAAATTTAGCATCTCAGGCAAACTCTCTCCAATGACTTAACTTTGAAATTTTTTCAAATAGATGATTGGAAGCACATTGGAATTATTTATAATTTGAGAGTTTAATTAATAAGAATAGTAAAAAATACTGTATTCATTGAAGCTAAAATTAATTGTTGTAAATGAAACAAGTTACTTAGTTTTAGAAATATTTGTATTTGTTTTTAATATCACTGTGTATAACATTAAGGTAGAAGTAATCTTGCTCTTACATTTTTAACGCTCAGTGTAAATAAACTGCATTGATAGTTCATTGACCACATAAGTAACTCAGATGTTACTGTAATGTATCTTAAAAATATACTGTTGTCAATAAGAAGTAAAATTCCCTTTTGAAGATTTTGTGGATTGCTTTTAAAATCATTGAACGATTTAAATTATTATTGTAACAACTTCAGAAGTCTGATTACAAAGTAATTTACTTGTCACTGTGCATGGCAATGCCTTTGAGAGACTGACATTTGCATTGTTACTATTGCATAGTTAAATTCAATTAAATTTTCAGATGAAATTTTTCACATTTTGCTAAAATTATATTGTTTTATTTTTTCAACCAAGACATAAAGTGATTATTTTGTAATAAGGGATTTTGAAAAAGCAGGCCTGCGATATTTTTTAAGGTTTAAGGAAGACTCAGTCTCAACCTGATTAATTTAAATACTAAGAGGTCTGATATGAAAATTAAAGTCTTAATAAATAATGCCACAAGACCATATATTTAGTACAGTGCCTTCAGGTTTGTCTTTATTGTCTTGGTACTTATTGTGGCTTATTTTCCAGGTAGAGCTGAGAGGTACCCAGAGGTAGTCTTTCTGGGCACTGGATCTGCTCTTCCTATGAAGATTAGGAATGTCAGTGCAACTCTGCTGAACATTAGGTAATTACAAGAGTGATTTGTACTCTGCTTTCCCAAAGCCAGGATTTTCATGATAGTTTTTCCATTATGAAAATTTAATTCTTCAAATTAATTTTCACAAAGCTGGATAATGGTAAGAAAGGAGCTATTAATTTATAATTTATAGGACTTTTTAGGCGCTGTCTATAAGATGAAAACACGTTGGTTAGTAATAACTGAATTTAAAGAGACTGATTCGGGTATGGGAAGTCACAAAATAAAATAGCCCTTCTTCACTTAAAGATACACATTAAAGATAATGTAGTTGCTGATTAATTCCACAGTTTTCTCAAAAATCTAGTTTTTGGCTCATTAAATACATTTACCATTATTTGAAATAGATTTGCATCTACAAATATACCCAGTTCTTTGCTGATGGAAGTGTTAAATACTAATTTTGAGGTTCAAGACAGCAAAGTGTCCTGTATGCATACAACCTAAAGTGTACAGGAAAAGTTTTTATTTTGTAAAGTATTATTTTTCCTTTATGTAAAAATGATTTAATGCTCTAGGTAACACAAAAAGAGTCATGGTTAGGGTTCTGGAGTCATGGTTCACATGGGTTCGAATCCCAGATTGTACTCTTGAGTAACATCATTCAGACTGCTCTAGTAAGCGAGCATTTGTTCTCAGTTGACTTACCTTGTAAAAGGAAAAACTAAATATGGTACTCAAGGCATATTGAAGTGAGTGACAGAAATTGTTTTTGTGTGTTTGAACGTACTGTATATGTTGGTCTTATCTAGCCCTACTCAGTGTGTCCTGCTGGATTGTGGGGAAGGTACTTTTGGACAGCTGTGTCGTCACTATGGCAACAGTGTTGACGAAGTTCTGTGCAACTTATCAACGATCTTCATTTCACACATGCATGCAGATCACCACACAGTACGTAGACCATCTTTCTCTTCAAGGATAAAGTGACTGGCTCTCTTTGAATGTGAGAGAGGTTTTACAGTGTTATTTTAATTCATATTAATTGTGCAATAGAACAACTAAGAACAGTTACTGTAAATGTTTTATTATTCAAAACCTTTTAATTTCTGTTGCTTTGACTTTAACAGTATTGATATGACTCATTAAATGAAGAAAGTAAAGGTGTATATGTAACAGATAATTATAATTAGGCTTTAAGTGCACACATTAACATAGCAAAACATTTGCCTTTGTAAACTCAGTGTTTAATCTGATTTTGACAAGTTAATTTGGTTCTGTTTGGATAGTGTAGTGGGGGCTCACTCATTTAAAGCTAAGCCTGATACTTATATTAGTACAAAAGAGATGATTATTTAATCAAATGCTTGCTTTTTGTGAATATGTAATTTAAAAGCAACTTAATGCTTCACAGCTGAGCAATTTTTTAGCAAACTATATATATATATTATAAATTAAGTACTCAGATGTGTTGGATTGTTAAAACGTTAAAAATAATTTCTTTAATCCTAAACCATTTAAATTAAAAGGCTGTTTTATTGCACAGTTTTTCTCCTCTGAAGCACAAAATGTATCAAATTCAGTGAAGATTATGTAAATGTTCTGTCTTTCAGGGATTATTGAATTTGCTTTTACAGAGGGAGAGAGCTTTGGTAAGCATACCATATACCTGTCTGGTAAAAAATCCCCAGTATTTTGATAAGGGACTGGTAGAGGAGCAGATTAGGTTAGGTTGCTTTCAGAAGTGAACTGAGACAGACATAATTCTTACTTGTTTTTAAAGGTGAACTGCAATGCTATTTTTATTTTGGGGGGTTAGAAACAATCAGCATTGATGAGTCCATTTCAACCCACAATAAAATAAAAATGTAGACAGTAACAGGTAAACCATTTAGTTCACATCACATAATAGACAAATTTCCAGGTATGTGCAGTGCCATGTGCTGTTATTCAGAGCAAGGCAACAAAACATCCAGTGAAGTGATGTGGCCTTATTACATTGTAAACAAGCAGGCTCGTTAATACATCTCTTTTAATCCAATAGAAATGTTGCTCTTGACTTCAAGATGGCTTTGCAGACAAATACTACGTACTTATTAACTCTGTATGCAGATCACTTTGGAATATATCTGCTGCACAACCTGTACTTATTTGCTCGCACATCACATTTCATGACTAGTGACTAGTGAGCAGGAAGGGCCACTTCACATCACAATTTGCTTAAATTCTCACTCTCTCCCATGGAGAGTCCTGAGGTTTGCTACAAAATGGAGACCACACAGTACTTTCATACTTCCACACAGTTCATGATTTTGTGCTTAGTTCAAAATTAGTAAAATTTTGCGACATCTTTGTTAATTTGTTTTGTTACTGTGATTTAAAGGGTCTGAGAAATTGGGACTGCAGTTTCCCTTTCAATTCTAGTTTTCCTATTCTTGCTTTGTTTTAATAAGTAAGGCAATTTTATATATCCTGAAAAACTTGTATATGTTTTTCCTTTTGTGTAAATACAGCTCAATGTTTACAATCTAATCTAAAATTATATGGCCACTTAAAGTAGAACAAGGCACATACAAACTGTGTATCAACAGTAAATGTCTACAAGTATAAAATTGTTCAAAACTGAATTAATGACTAGCTTAGGCCTCAGGTCTTATTTTTGTTTTAATATATCTTGATTGTTGCATTCATATTTTTCAGGTGATAGTGCTTTTGAGTAATTTCAGTCTTTTTTTGCCATTTTTAAGCTGTCTAATTTTTCTCTGCCTGTTGCTTCTAAACTTTATATTGCCTAAATGTGATCATTATAATAAATTGTTCAGTAGGCTTTAAGCAGTAGTTGGTTAATGCACATTTAGAAGCAAACAGCCTAAAGCCTGAATGTTTGACTGTAATTAATATTTATATAAGCAGATAAAATACAATTTTATGTTAATGGAAACCAGAATGCTGGGCCCGGTTTGGAACTTTGTGGTCATTATTCTGCGTAATCTACAAGTATTATTAGGAGCATTAAAGGAAGTATATTCTTTCCCTCTGATGCATTTTTCAAAAGAAATATTTAATGAGTGTTCTAAATAAACATCTTTGCCTTCTTTCAGAATTCTGTTGGTAGACCATTTACCCCCATTTATCTGGTGGCTCCCATTCAGATTATGATATGGCTCAACCAATATCATGACCACTGCCAGGAGATTCTCAGCCACATCAAGTAAGCAAAACATTTAGATACTTCAAATGAGTTTCCCTAATTCATTTTTCCCTGTTTATATCCTGCAAGTATTTCCATTTTATGCGTCATTGAATTTTTTCCTCAATGTAATTAGTCTGTAGTTGTACCACCAAAATGTGAAATGACTGGACAAATGTGAATGAAAGGATATCACATGGGGGAGTATTTCTGAATTAGGACATGATTTATGAAAGGATTTGGTTGGATGTGCAATTATCAACACCCACTAAGCTTTGAGAAATATTTTCGCAATGCATATTGGATGGAATTGTTACTTAACATGCCAAATAGTAACCTAAGCCAGGGCTTCCCAATTTTGGTTATTTCTGGTTTCTGGTTTGAATTATGTTTTGTCTGAGCTTTTAGTGAAACCCTTAATTGATAGAATGCATATGAACTATTTAATAGCATATAATACTTATACCTATTGGTATTTAGCTGCATTTCATTAGTGTCTTAAAGTCTCCTAAGTTTGAGTTGAAATGGAAGAAAAAATTTTAAGGCTCCAATCAAATAAATTCATAGTTCATTTAAGTGAAAAGCTTGACTGAAACAAAAACCAGTAGGTGTGGAGGTCCCCAAGATTGGGTTCGGGAGCCCTTGATATCGTAAAGTGGTGAAAATAGTTTAATAATATAATCTGCTCTCCGTGACAGTGGTGTATAATCTGAAAACAACATTGAACAAAAAGCAATTTAAAACTGTGTTAAAAATATAAGCATCGGGTATCAAAGTGCTTTTCATAAGCTCTGACAACATACAGTATCTGCTGTTTTATGATACAAGTCTAAAATACAGTGGAAATACAAGCCTTACCTGTCTTTCCTTCAGCATTATCCCCACGCAGTTACTTGTTGAGGGAGCCGAGGTGACCAAATCCAGAACCAAGTCTTTCATTCATGCCCTGCACAAGATGTCCGATTTGGAGAAGGTATGGATACTTAAGGGAAAAAACTGATTAACTGTAGTTAGAACACAATAGGACACAGAATCTGCCAATAAAACATACCTTTTTAACATCGGGTTAGGGCACAATGCAGCATTAGGAATATGCAGTTAATTGGGTAAGTTATTTCATGAGAAATATAGACTGTATGTGTAGACCGACCTGCTTTGTATTACTTACCTTCACATTACCAAATGGTAGAAGGAAAATCGTTAATGGAATTGGTAAAAGTTGTGCTAATAGGTTACTTCTCTTGTTCAGGAGCGTGTAATATTGAGACAGTAAACTGAACAGTTTACTGAGGTAACTGACAACCTTTGTGTTTCTTCTTTTGTGATTTTAGTTCCAGACCTGCATGGTTCATCACTGTAAGAATGCCTTTGCCTGTTCCCTCACACATCTGTCTGGGTGGCAGGTAGTCTTTTCTGGGGACACAATGCCATGCGAGGACCTGGTGCAAATGGGTTTGTATTTCAGCCTCTGTTGTGCATGTGTATCTAGACAAAAAAACATGTAAAGTTAAGTGTTAATTATACACTTACATGCAAAGACTTTTTTAACCATTATATAATTTTTCTTTTTTATTAAAAATAAGAAATCTTTGATTTATGTTAAACAAGATCACTCAACACCTTGCATAATCATTCTAATGAGAAATGAACTCTCTGAAATTCACTTTAAATTAGTGGCTTTGTTTCAAGCAGCATATTGAACCATGCAGAATATAATATAAAGTGATGTTTCACACTGATCAAAAACTTTGCTAGTATTAATTACAATCTTGTGCATAATCTTAATCTGGAGCACTTGGAATACTCTGAAATTTAATTAAATTCATATGTTGCTTTCTGTAGGTTCATTTTCATAAATATATATATTTTTAAAACATTGTCAAATTTCAAACTATTTTAGAATTATATATGTCTTTCTGCCAAATAACTACAACTTTTTGAGTGGAAATACATTCTCAATCTTTTTGCTTTTTTGAGATCTTTCTGTAATGCAAAAAAACAATCATAAGCCTTAAATATTAATTGTGTATAAGCAAATCTATAAACAATTACGTACGTTTTACACAAATCAGTTTTTATTTTAAAAACTGGTTAAAGAACATGTATTCTAAGATGTAAAAATTAAATCTCTTTACGTGAGTTGTAAACCATACGATTTTGTGCTAAGACTTTATCCACCTTTTCCAGTCTTGCTATTTAGTGTTTCATCAGTCATTCCTTCGTGTCTGAAAATCCTAAATCCTGCTAATCTTTGTTGACAGATGAAGCTTCACTGGTTTTATTTTTTAATTGTCTTCCACTGTTGGATAAACCTGAAGAATTTAATTTCAGTTCATTATGTCTGCTGGCAATTAAGGTCTGGTTAATCCTTACTATAAGCACGGTAATGTAAACAGACTGCTTTTGCTGACTAGCCTGCTTTGTTATTATATGAGGGGGATGAGGCAAAAACTGTTTCTGCAAAAAAGTTGCACTTTTAGAGGGGAGTTGCATCAGTTGTTAGCCACGGTGTCTGTAAAATCTTGGTCTTATTGTTGTATTTCAAAGGAAAGAATGCAACTTTACTTATTCATGAAGCTACACTAGAGGATGGAATGGAAGATGAGGCTGTTGAAAAGAGACACAGGTAAGTAATGTCTACAAAGGTGAAGAAGCTGAAAGTGGACATTTTGAATACTGTACAGATGTAAAATTCTAAAAATATCTGACTTCGTTTCTGTAGCAGTAAGTCAAGATGAAGATATTAAAAATATGGCATTACTTTAGCATGCAGCATGACACTTATTGGACGAATCAAGAAGATTTCTAGTTTGTATTAAAAAACAGTTTTTTTGATGTAGTATTAGTTTACTGTAAATATTCCATTGATTCTCTTTCTGCATGTACAGTATTGACATTATGGGCAGACAGAAAAAAGTGGGTTAGTAATGCAAATTATGCATTATAACTAACTGTGTAAAAGTGAAATGTGACCTAATATATATTATGCTGCTAATGTATATTATGCAACCAATTATCTTGTCATTGGTTGTCAGGTGACCTATTAGAAAATTCCAAACTGATATTGGTATATCAGACTTGTATAAGGAAACACCTACAGAATGCCAAGCAGTGACGTTTTTATAGGGTGACCTCGGGAAAACTAAAATACACAGCCATAAGGCAATAAGTGTTTTATTTGTACAATGTGTAACTCCAAAGATCACAAAAATGCATGTCTCTTTCTGAGCTCTTGCTAAACTACTTCAGTGGTGCTCTGTAATTCTACTAGGTAGCTGTGTCAGCATGCGTCATCTGCAAAGGAACAGGTAAAGGTTTGTTCCATGCTAAAAGGAAAAGAGACGCAACGTTTCTTTTGAAAATCTCTTGAATTTTGGTTGCATAACAAACCCAGACTGTGTAGTGTTATATTTTGTATGTTTTTATAGTCATGTGTTTTCAGAGTTTCATCTGTTCTAACTATAGAAGCAAAACATTTGTTTTACAGTACTACCTCACAAGCTATTGGGATTGGAATGAAAATGAATGCAGAGTTCATCATGCTGAACCACTTCAGTCAGAGATATGCAAAAATCCCCCTCTTTAGTTCAGATTTCAATGAAAAGGTTGGAATATCTTTTGATCACATGAAGGTGAGTATAGGTTTACAGTGGGGTGATGGCCGTATTGCTGAATCAATGTGGCTGTTTCTCACAGATAACTATTAATTTAATCTGTATACAAACAGGGATATGTTTTTTTTTTAATGTAATTGTCATCATTGATCTCATTACAAGCTAAAAACAGGACAGTGAACTTTGTAGTTCTTATTGTATTCACTGCTGAAGGTGGTTCATATATGAGCATGAGAATGACATTTTACAATTTTAAACCTTTACAAGAAGAAGAAAAGATGTGAGTGTGTCTACGTCTGTGTGTGCCCTGTGATGGACTCGCAACCAGTCCAGGGTGTATCCCGCCTTGCACCCTTTGCTTGCTGGGATAGGTTCCAGCTCCCCATCAGCCCTTAAGTGGATGAAGTAGTTTCAAATTGGATGCATGGCATTAATGTTTAAAAATAATTTTAGTAATATTTTTAATATTATGATCTATATTTGTATTAGATCTTTTAAGAAGTATAATTTGTTTTTAATAAAATAGCACTTTCCCATATTAAATATTAATTTCATGTACTGTGTGTTCACTGAGAAAAATCACTATTCATGATCTGAAATATATAGAACAATTCTGCAACTTTTCACTTAGTATTTGAAAAAATAACAATTCTTTTATTATCTTTAAACAATTTTTACGTCTATTTCGATACTCCCAACAATTTACTGGAGATGCAAACAAAAAATGTTGTGCCTTCAAAAACATTCTTTTTGAAACCTAGATTATTTCCTGTGGAATGTGTAGTACTGATCTTCAGTATCTATTTGTTTCTGTTAAAATACATTTGTACAGCTGTAAGAAACAATCCATGTGACACAATCTTGCTCAAGGGTACAATATTAGTGTTCCACCAGGGATTAGAAACCACAACCTTCATGTTGCAAGTTCATAACACTAACTATTAATACATTGTGCAGCAGATTGAGGTCTCTGGCATAAAATAGGAAGTGCAAGTAAAGAATATAGAGTGCATGAACTGAAAGTTTCTAGATCACAAAACTTTATTATAAAAAAACATAAGTTCTATTACCTGCATAATTGGATGACACTGACTTTTTAAAATGTCAAAAATAAAGTCAAACAATAGCCAGAAAATTATTAGGGCATTCAGTGTTATAACTGTCACATTCTCATCTTGCAAGAAAGCATTCCTACACTCTGGTTGTGTGAAATGGTTGTGTCCTTCTCGAATGTTGTTTCATCTACACTTGTTCCCACTGGAAAGGCAGCAAGTGAGGTCCCAGGATCTGATCAAAGCAATACCATGCAGTCTGGTTGCAATCAATCATTACAGGTGGAGTTCAGTAACAACTACTGTAGAAGCTCTTGCCCAGACAGTCGTGTTACGACTTCCTCATGGATTTTGATACAAAATAGTGTCTTATTCTGCATGTCTGGGTCTCCCTCATTAATATTCATCACTGTGGAATACATGAAACCTTCAGTGCTGTTTCCTTCATTTCTTCATTAACATTCACTAACTTAAATCACCTTATTTGCACCCCAATCAACTCTCTGTTAAGGGTGATTGAGGGCGTATACAAAAAAGTCATTCAAGTGCGTTGTGATCAGTCATGACCGGTCAATTAATAAAAATGGTGCCAAAACATTTAACAGTACAGTACCTATAATTTTAGCAAAAACCGTGATCATGTATCATTATGACTTGATGTAATGATCTAATTGCAGTATAATAATCATTGTGTCCATTTTAGATACGATTTGGTGACTTTGGAGCCATACCGAGACTTGTGCCACCGTTGAAAGCACTCTTTGCAGAGGAGATTGAGGAAATGGTAGAAAGACGGGGAAAACGGGAACTGAAACAGATGAAAGAAGCCAGTTTGGAGTGTCTGCACTCTGGCCAGCTTAACGTCGAAGAGATGGGGGGTCTTGCAGTATCAGGAGAGACAAGCAAAAGAGCACAGAGCTCCCCCGTGGGTGGCAGTAAACGAGAGCCAGAAGAGGAAAGGCAGGACGTGGGAAGCAAAAGACTGAAAGCTAGCTAAGAAGACAAGGAAAGGTGTCCAGTTTATTTAAAAAGAAAAATGTAAGCTACTATAATTAAGAATTTAATTTTTTAATATCGGATATTTGTGAGCTTGAAGTTCCAAGAACATTTACACATGAAATGATGCTGTATAACTAATAGTAGCAAAAGCTTTAATTTTGTGAAAGTGCTTTTATTGCTGTTAATAAAGTTAATTTATTTTGCCATCTTACTTTTTGTTTAAATCCTCTCCTTTTCTAGTTTAAACCATTTTTTAAAACAGTTTAAAAAAAACTGACATTTATTTAAAGACGAGCAGCATGGCAAGAAAGATTTAACTCTAAATGTAGCTTACATTGCAAATAATGGACTGTATGAATGTGTAAATTATTCAGCAAGATCTTTGCAAGAAATGTTTTTGGAGTTAAAAAGTTATTGAGGTGTTAAGCTTGTATATTATGTTAAGAGGTGTCAAGACTTCATTTTCACACTGTGTCAACAAAACACTGTTAATGTCTTGTGGAAATAAAAATGGGCAAAAAGAAATACACACACAAAGCTCAACCACGGGTGTCCTAATTTGGTTTGAATACATCTCTACTGCAGATTCATGTGTTGATTTCTGTGGGAACCATGTTTTCAATAGAAGCTTGGATATTAAGAGCATAAGAAAGATTACAAATGAGAGGAGGTCATTTGCCCTATTTTGCTCATTTGGCTGCTAGAGATTTATTTATCAAAGGATCTTTTCCAGCCCCATTTTTTCAGTATCCCATGCAATCTGATTCAACAGCATGGATGGCAGTTCTACACCACAACAACCATTTATTAAGAAGTGTTTGCATTTCTAGCCTTAAATCCTCTTCTTAGCTTCTTCTTTTGTCATTCAATCTTTGTTTCAGGAAAGGTCCTGAAGTATTCATTTGTGTTGACTATGCTTGTGAATATTTTAAATACTTTTAAGTCCCTTCTTAGTTTCTGTTCAAGACTATATGGATTCAGTTCCTTTGACAGTCTGTATATGATATTCAGGTTCAGGAATTAAGCTTGTTGCCTTTCTTTGAACTCATTTCAGAGAAGCAATATTCCTTTTTTTTCTTGACTTTTCTCAGCTTAATGTGGTGAAAATTAAGGTGAACGTAGACTACTCAGTTCATTGAAATCTCTTGGAACATTACAAGCAAAACAGTATCACTTTATGGGACGACTAGCAGTGCTTCATTTTAGCTTAATTTCTGTGTAGAACCCCTTGGAAGTGTGTGTGTTAATGATGAAAATGAAAAATCTGTTTACTACCAGAGTATTGTCAGCAGCTGGTACAGGATTTTTCATTTTTATCTTCAAGTTTGTGAGATAATATTATCTCCAATTGCTATTGAAGTCACATCACCATCCTTATCTACCTCCTGTAGTGCCTGTCAGATTCTGCTTCCTCAATTCATATTTAATACCTCATTAAATATATTTTGATTTTCATTTTAATGTTATTAAAATTAATCTGCACATAACTACTTGATTTCTAATTTCCAGAACTGGCATCTTATCTTAAGAGTTCACTTTAGGTTTATTCATTATTATTGATGTTCTAAAAAGACAAAGTCGCAATATTGTATATGATGTGTACAGACTATAAGAGCGCAGCAGAAGAATGCGTCATACAAAGCATAACTCTTCTGAGATCGTGATTGTCAGAACGCCTCAGCAAGCTACTTGCCCTGGAAAAGGGTTTTTTTTTTAAACTAATTTTATTATCGGTCTCTACCATACTCTGCACGGGGAAATCAAGAGTGGTGAAGAATTTCATCACTGTGAGAAAAGCAGTTTCACCACACTTCCATCTGCATGTTTTTCACTAAAATGTGATGTCATTTTCGATATTTTAAATCGAGATTAAAAGGCTCTTTTTACCATCAAAAGTGCAAAAATGCTTCCAAAGTATCCAATATAAAGCTTTTCTTTGTGACGCTAGAGATGTCGTTTGCCCATGCATTTTTGACATTTAAAAATTTAAGGCACAAAGTCGAATAGTTAACTTTTGTCTTCCTCAAGTGACACAAAACTTGCAATCAGTTACTAAGGAGTGTATCCACAACCACCTAAAGAGAAAAACTTTCAGAGCCAAGAGCGTGTTTGTCTCTAAAGCAACAGCAACTTCATTAATGCAAACAGTCTGTTACTATGGGAGCAGAGTTAGAATCATTAAACTGAGGACCTGAAGTAGCGCCGGTGTTCACTCCTCCGCAATCTCTGTTTAGGTTACGAGGGAAAGTTAAAATGGGGGATACACCTGCTATAGATAAAAGATATGACTTTCTTGAAGAATATGTATTAAAAACATTGAAACTGAAGGCCGATCGTTGGCAAAAATGTGTAGGAACCGAAGAGTACAAACAAATAATTCGGGAGTTTTTAGATAGGACTGATCAAACTGTATTAGTTGTTTCTTTAAACGCAGCAGGGCAATTGATTCCCACAACTGAATTTCCAGCAAGCACTAAAAATAAAGCCGTTTACTTTGTGAAACGTTCCAAAGACCTTCTTACTCCAGAATCTATTAAAAATAGTTTATTATATGGAGATTTGTCGTATTCCCCACTGGATCAGTTTTCTGCGCTCGTGGAAGAGGTAAGATGACATAAAAGAACCTATCAGCTATTTGTTTTTCTACTGCGGAGTTTTGCAGTGGTAATGGTGACGTTACATTTTGTTGGTTTTGCAAAGTTGTGTATGGCATTTCTGGTTTAATACGCTTTGGTAGATATTGCAAACTAGATTTCCAGACCTTTAATGGCTGAGTTGCATAACAAATACACGACGAGGCTGAACAACACATTCACAATTAAAGAAGACATGTTTAAGATATCTGGTTTATTAAGTAAAATAGGGAGAGAACACCTAGGCTGTTAGAAGTGATTGCAGCCGTAAAACCTCAAACAAGAATTATAGGAAGGTTTCTTAATGAAAGAAACACATTTTTCCTGCTAAGGATGTTAAATAAGAGACTAAACTATTTCAATAATATCACGATTTTCTTAGCTTTGTGTTCCCAACACTTGTTCATGTTAACGGCTTAACAGTACTGGGCCTTGCTCAGCCGTCTGCAGCTCATGGATTAGCACAGGTGTCTGTTTAATAGTAAAAGTACATGTGACCTTTCCCAATGATATATTTAATCTGTCAAATTCATTTTAAAAACAAATATCATGACCTGACACCGTGCTGTCTTGTACTATTTGAATGCATTTTCAATTGCCCTGTAAAGCACACTTTAGAGTCTTTTATACTAGAGTTACTCAGCTATTAAACCCTAAACTTTACAGTGTACCTTAATGTTGGTTTAATGAAAACTGTCATCGCGGAACGGTCTTTATTGAGCCAGATAGAAGGCTCCACAGCCAAAACGTTGTGTTTTCTTTCTTCTCTTTTCAGCATGTTATAAACCTATTATTTGTTTATACATGCTGACTTGTTCAGTAAAGCAGTGTATATGGATCGTAAAAATGGCCACACTGTACAGTATATAGACTGTATATAGACTGTGGTCTTTTCAGTTTAAATGTTTTTATAACTAAAACCTACTGTATTTTCCATTAGTCGATAAAACTTTAAGGTTCTTTAATCAGCTGCTTGATTTGCACTACTGAGTTTTGCAGTGGTAATAGTTGGTTAAGGTAAGAAACAAATTATTCAACCTGTTCATGTTGAACTAAAAAATAACTTGAGTTACTGAGTCCAAATTAAAGCCCAAGATTACAAAAATAATTTGTTTCACATGTGCCTTGCTGTTAAAGACTTAGAATTTTGATTCATAGCACCTCAATTATTTGATTTCCACTCACACCGTTTTTATTATAGCTGAATAATAGAAGTCGGCGTTGCTGCATATTTTATATTAAAAGATATCCTGTTAGCTTTCATCTGTCACTTTTCTAATTGTAATGATATTTCAAATTTATAATGAGGTATAATTATATGATGTAAGTTTACGTGTTGATAAACAAAATCCAAGTACACCACAAAATGTCGTAACGTTACTGATTATTTTGAAAATATTTATGTCAAATGAAACACTTTATGATTATATTTTTGTGTCCTCTGATATTGTGTGGTACAAATGTATCAAGACTAGTGAAATTCTGTAGAATGATTGCTCTCAGGAGACTCGTTGGTTGTGGGTGCTTCAAGATTAATAATAAAGGTTAAAATTGATGCCTGAATCTGCCAGTGTGTGTGAAAGAAAATTGAATAATCTAGCCTTTTAATTTTCATTGTACATTCACCTGGATCACAGTCATTTGGTAAAAATATGAAAACTGAATATAAAAACCTAGCCTCTGTTTGCTACTACAAGCAAAATAGCTTCTGTGTATTACAAAGAAATCTCTTAAATTTGAAATGGATTGCCCAGAAGTCAGTGTCATAAAACATTACAAGAAGTCTGAAATGTCATGTTTTCTGAAAAGTCATGAGATTGAGAAGTCATGAGGCTGACAAATGACAAATGGTGATTGTAGCTTTATTTTTTATGGCAATATTTTAATAGGTGGTAGTTCCTGTCCTGTCAAATAATAGAAACCATCATGACTGGCCACATGTAGTATCGCAGGATATTAAGCGACACATACATGCCCTGAAGAACAATGTCTTTGTCGTGGCTGGACAAGTCCGAGGAAAGACGTTACTTCCTCTTCCAGCTGGATCGGAGAAAGTAGAGCACGCTGCCTATGAGAGAGAAAAAAGGTAACGAACAATGGTTTGATTCAGATTACTGAAGTCTTGATTAGGTAGCTCTTCCATTTTGACACCACAATAATGTGCACCTGGCATGGTCTCATATGAAAGTGCTTTGTTATTAATCAGCTAGTGTCTTATCAGCCACACTTGCAGATGACTGTTGAGCGAAGCTCCATGCTGCTTGAAGTGAAGTGAATGCATGATTGCACAGCAGAGAAAAGAATCTTTCATCTGAAGCTGTCAGATTTTTTTTGTCTTTATACAATCAAGTGCTATATTTTGGTTTAATTAATTCTTCATCCTAGCCAACTGTCGACGCAGTTTAACTTTCTAGAACTAAAAATGAAGTTATTGGTAATGGAGAAATCAACAGGGGCTTTTTTGAAAATGTAATGACTTTTTGGTACTCTTGATTGTTGAGTAGCATATAGTACGTAAACAGTAACACCTTTCTTGTTGTGTGTTTTAGTCATGTTTTTCTCCTTGGCCAATATGAACAGTGACTATGAACAAATATTGTCACAGACATTGTCCCATCAAAGCTGTCTTCTGAATATGCAAACAACCATCAGTTCTTGTTGTCTAAGGATTATTATTAGTGTTTAGTATTTGCAGCAGACAGAGTTTCATTAAACAGAGATTTTCTGTGATTTTATGCTGTCTGCAAATATGTGTCTTGCAGGACAAAACATGACCTCTTAATCCAAATGGTATTATGCAGCATGTAATGTTCCTGACTTTAAGTGTTGATTTACTGTAGATAGAATGTTAACATTCTGTCTGCAGAGTTTTCAGATAACCATATTTTTTTCCAATGTAAATTGTGCAGTGGAGATTTGGCCGACAAAAGTATTGTACACTCCATTGAGTCCATAGTGATAGAATGGAGCCATCAGATCCGGGAAGTTTTGAAGAAGGATTCGTCAGAACCACTCTTAGAGGGCAAAAACCCAACACCGCATATAGAAATGCAGTTCTGGAAAAACAGGTAAATTACCAATACATTATTCCACATCATGTCGTCATGTCCCGTCGCCCTGCTTCTGTCAGTTTTAGGTTTCCTTGCAATTAAGCCCTTGAAGACTTCATTGGATCCATCATTGCCTCATTTGTCTAAATTACTTAACATCTATTAAATGTTATCCGTCCTACAGTGCTTAGCTGCTAAAGTAGCGTCCTCTATGAACTAATATTTACTTTGAATCCTTAAACTATTATGATTTATTATTTGAGTGTTTTTCTTGCTTCAATATGTTGTTGTAACTTTAGCTTTATTGCATCACAGTACTTGTAACAGTGATTTTCTTACTACCAACTATGAAAATGATACTTTTAAAATTGATGTGATAGATGCCAATCACCCTGCATCCTGGAGTCTGCAAAATAAAGATGACCTTTTTTTTCATCTGTACTGTAGCTATTGCGAATTGTATTGTTTACCACGAATGGATTTAGATTATATTCCTAGCCCAAGGAAACTTTCATAAAAAATAAGGGTTAAATGGAGTGATGTAATCAAAATGGATTCAGCTTGATACAGTAGGAGAAGCAAAATATGGTGCACAAATTAGAATAAATACAG
The DNA here is from genome assembly GCF_059453375.1 of Lepisosteus platostomus. Lineage (NCBI taxonomy): Eukaryota > Metazoa > Chordata > Actinopteri > Semionotiformes > Lepisosteidae > Lepisosteus > Lepisosteus platostomus. Next base: position 39,018,148 of record NC_142621.1, read on the forward strand.
TATCTGTTGTAAGGCAACACTGTGGCTCAGTAGTTCGTATTGCTGGATTCCATTCCTCAGGTTTCTTCCCACTATCCGAAGACAAACTGGTAGGTTTGTTTGCTTAATTGGGAAAGTTTACCCTCATGTGTGTTTGTTGGTGTCTGTGTGTATGCTGGGATGGACTGGCAAGCTGTCCAGAGTGTATCCTGCCTTGTGCATGTTGCTTGCTGGGATAGGCTCTGGCTCCACCCTGACCTTGTACTAGAAAAGCAGTTAGAAAATGGATGAGTGGAAGTATCTGTTGTTGCTGTCAGAAGAACTGGTTTGTGAGAAGGTACCACAAGGTGTTGAAGATTGTTTAGTACTGATACTTCTTGATACCTGGTTGTAACACAGGGGGTGCAGTGGCTATGAGAGGCAGGAGAGTGAAGAGAATGAGAAAGTAGCAGAGAGACCAAGTGGGAGTATAAGGGGACAGGAGGAACTGGAGACTATAGAAAGCTGATTAGTAAAGAGAGTGGTAGGTAAGACCAAGGATCTTAAATTGGATGTTAACAGATATAGGTAGCCATTGAATTGTGTGATTAAGATAAGTGATGTACAGTATACACATTTACAAAACACAGGGTCTTTTTGAAATTTGGAGGAGGTGGTTTGTTGATGCAATCAGGCTAGCTGGGAGAAAATTGCATCTTATCTTTACAATTTGAAAGGCTGTGACAAGACATCATTCACATGCTCTAGAGCTCTGTGAGCAATGTGCTCTGTGATATGTCCTAATAACACTGATAATATGTGTCCTCCTGCACCGTTTTCTTAAAGGTTTGAAATACTTTGGATAAGTAAATCCAAACAGAACTTAGCAGTATTGTCTTCTTAGTTTGCTGTTTTCATATTTACAAATGTTTTTCTTTTTCTTTATTTTAGATATACTAATTTGGAGTGCATTTATGACCAACTAAAGTCTGCAAAGGTTGCTAAAATGGCAGAGCTACTGGAAATAATGGAAAGCAGTTATTACCCAGCATTCCTTGACATGCTCAAGGATGTTTTAGCAGGTGATTTTTGTGTTGTGGTACGCAAATCCTGTCTAGATGTGTGGGGTATTTTCCTTCTAGAAATACACTTCTGAAAGTCTTTGCAAATTAATGAAAATGAGCCTGTCAAAGGTTTCGTTAGTGACTGAAAGACACATTTATGTACTTTTTCATAGATTTATTAGTTTCTATGACATCCTAAAGCCATTGGTCCAACACATTTAAACCAAATTAACATCTGAAGGAAGGAAATAGGAAAATAATTAAACTGAGGTATTTTAAGCAACTGTTCATTAATCATTAATTATCTGTGCTATTTTGTTTATTAAAATGCATTAAAATCCAATTTATACAGCAATGTAGACTTTAAAATAGAGAATCTGGGTTTCAAGGTGAAAAGCTGTGCAAATGCATGTGAAGCACGTTTAAATTATATAAGCATTCCATCCTTCAGGTTGGTGCTTTTAAATAATGACATTGACCAGTTTTCCTGTTCTGCTGTTTACTGATTCCAGCTCTAGCTGAGGCCAGAGACATCAATATTCACCTGAAGCCTCTTCAGCGTTACTTTGAGGGTCTGGAGAATGTGGAGTTTAATGAGGCCAAGGCCGAGATCAATCCCTTGATGCACGTTGTTTGTCTTCTGTGGGCAAACTCAAAACACTACAACAATCCAGGAAGAGTTATAGTACTGCTACAGGAGATCTGTAACTTGCTTATACAACAGGTAAGACTTCAGCTTTTTAAAAACAACCGTAAAATATCTCCAGAACATATTAGTTGTATGATTCAGATAATTCAGTTCATTGCCTATATGTAATTTGGAGGCTTGAGTTTTTTTTGTATTTTCTAATGCAATACTTTCTTATTACACCCACAAAGACAATTAACTCATTTAAGCGAAAATTACTAACCTTTCTTTATTGTGGGTGGTAAATGTAATTCAAAGGAAATGCTTCTTGTTTGAATAATTTAAAACAACTACGGCCTGTTTTCATGGTCATTAACTCTAAACTTACTTCATTCTCATTAGTTATTTTTAGAGACTCCCAAAAATAAGCACCACAGTTGCTCAGTATGCACCTGAGATATACAAAATGGATTTTAATTTAAAAAAAGGCTGTTGTAGAACCCCTATAGAACAGAGTGGCTGCTATACAACAATGGATTGTGGAGATTACAAGTATGGTATTTAATCTTAACAATGCCAGTATAGTGCTCTGAATAACATTCATAGGTTCTTTAATTTGGTTAGAACAGTTTGATTAACAAAAACAATCTAAAGGAAATCAAAATGCAACATTTAGTCATTTAAAAATGGCAAATTCTAGAAGATGTTTGGCACCATAGACAATTAGCATTTTCGCCAAGCTCAAACTGAAATTGTATTCCAATATAGATATTCCTAGCCTGAACAAAGTGTTAGCCCCTTTTCTAGCTGGAGAAACCTCCAGCTTGATTAACCACAGTTGTAATTATTGCAATAAAGAAAGGAGGACAGATGAAGTTAACAGGTTAACCTCACCTCTCGCTCACTTTCCTAATGACTGCAACATTTTCATACAAAAACATACATTTATACAAAACACACAACAAACAAAGAGCAACCACCATGTGATCAAATAAGTGATAAACTACAGATACACTAACAATATGGATGGTGCAGATGATTAAATACATGCAAAATAAAAAGAGAAGATGCTACCATCTGCCCCTGCCTAGGAGCAGAGTTGTGTAATGGTTTATAGATCAAGATAATCATTTGAATGGCTTTATTGTTATGCCCATAACCATTTTCCAAAGAATATAGCTTTAGAAACCTCAGTTCTTCAAATTTAGTTGGCAAGTAGTGAATAGACCATGTTTTGGAAAACCTGGGACCAAAATACATGTTAAATTATTGCACAAAGTAAATATAGAATCTATGCTTATTTTTTGTATGCAAAATGAAATGAAAGTACATTGAATCAAGAATGATAATAAATTTAGCCAAAAGATTAGTACAATAAAATCTTTCTTAATGAAACATTACACATACTGTATCTTTGGATTTAGTATCACTATATTTTGGTTTACTTCTTTATATATTTCCTTTTCCTTGTTTTGCCAGGCTCGTGCCTACCTGGGACCAGAAGAAATTTTGAAAGGTGAGACAGAAGAGAGTTTGAACAAAGTGCATGAGGCTCTGGAAGTCTTGCACCTCTTCAGGAAGACGTACGAGGAAAAGAAGGCAACTTTGAGCACATACCAGAGGAATGGCCAGGAACTGAAAGGCTGGGACTTCTCCTCTGCCATGGTTTTCTCTGGAATGGACTGCTTCGTTCATCGGGTGGAGACGATAAAGGCAAGTACAATAGGTATAGTTTTTCTTGGAATATATTAAAATATTCCTGTTCTGTATTTTTAAAATTTTCCCTCAAGCTCTGAATTTTGCTCTTTAGCACTGTCCCAGTTTCATCACACTGTGCGAAGTCTGACTGTATAACTATGCCTTAATGGTAAAATGGATAACCCGTGTATCTATTGGCCCGTTGTACAGTATCTATTGGCCCTCATTGCAGACTCAAAATAGAATGTTTTTACAAGTGTAACTTTTGCAAGGAAACCTGCAGAGTTTTCCATTGTGTGCTTACTCACTCTTTCTAAGGACAGCAGAGAAACATGTTTTTGGTTATAGGATGTGTTACTGACCACCCTGGACATGCTGAAGTTGGAGAAGATTGAATTTGGTGGAATTCGTGGGAAAGCTCTCAGCCAACAAGTTTTGAGCATTTATGAGGAATTCCAGGAAGTCTACAAAGTATTCACAGAAAGGAATTATGACTGCCTGGACACAGATAATGTGGTGAGTGAAATCAATTTACCTTTATCAATTTATCAATTTATCAGTTTTTGAGGGGAACAGGTTCAGTGATGAAAAGTTTAAATAATTAAGTCAAAAATAGTTATTTCCTGTAGTTCTAACATATCTCCCTATGCTAACCTGTACCTGCGTAATATTTCTTACTTTCCAATTTTTCTTATGTTAATTATTCAATTAAAACATGTTGATTGCATTAAGTGTAATTAAAATAGATACACATCAGTTTATTTAAATTAGTTGCAGGAAACAAAAACATTTGTTGCAGAGCATATTTCCTTTGGGGTGATTATGCAAAATAACATTTCAGCAAATAACGGAAGATTAAGATCCCATCCACACTACATAACCAATCTTGAGAACTATACTCTAAAATATTCTGTATAATTGAGCTCAACACACCCACACTGATGAACAGTTTTTTCATTAGTCATATTATTGCCTTCACACTTATTAAAATGTAGTTTGGTTACAATTCCCAGCAGTCCAATGGATAGTGAAATAATCCCTCTGTGCACTTAAGTTTCTAATGTCTGTAAATATATGGTGATGGAGTCAGAGACTCTCAGTCTATACAGAGTACCCCTAATGGTGTGCACGCCCACAGAAAATATAGAGTTTCTTGGGTGTTTTACCTTCAGATGAGCAAGGTTCTGTATCAGTAATTGAGAAGACAACTGAGGGACACTCAACAGACATATTACCTATGGCGTTTCTTTGCTCCAGATATTAAACACTGCTTTTATTTCAGCATCAGACTACATGATGCCCCTGTCCACCAGTTTTCAAATTGGCCTGTCATTGTGTTTCCAATATTGTGTGAGCCGCAGCCCGAGCCCCTGTATTTTACATAACCAAGACTTGTGCTGGAGGTCAGGAAAAAAATGATTTGTTTTGAATAACTGTAGAATATTTTACAATCTTTTATTTATAAACAGGATTATGGACTACTTCCTGAGGTAATCTTGTGACAAGGTCCCTAGTTTGAATTTTTCTGTAGAAATACTAGTTTAAATAAACAGCAAAGACAAGACTTAAGTTCAAGTTCAAGTTTATTTGTCATTCCAGCCATATACTGTACAAGTATACAGAGGAGCGAGATATCATTCTCCAGGTCTACGGTGCGAATACTGACAAGACAATGCTACAGACAATGTAGACATAGACATTTCTGACAGGGTACAGGGTACAGGCCAGCAGCCATATCACCCTGCAACTCACAACTGGCAACCCACTGAAGCTAAGCAGGTGTGAGCCTGGTCAGTACCTGGATGGGAGACCTCCTGGGAAAAACTAAGGTTGCTGCTGGAAGAGGTGTTAGTGGGGCCAGCAGGGGGCGCTCACCCTGCAGTCCATGTGGGTCCTAATGCCCCAGTATAGTGACGGGGACACTATACTGTAAACAGGCGCCGTCCTTCGGATGAGACGTAAAACCGAGGTCCTGACTCTCTGTGGTCATTAAAAATCCCAGGGCGCTTCTCGAAAAGAGTAGGGGTGTAACCCCGGTGTCCTGGCCAAATTTCCAATTGGCCCTTACCAATCATGGCCTCCTAATAAGCCCCTTCTATGAATTGGCTACATTACTCTGCTCTCCTCCCCACTGATAGCTGATGTGTGGTGAGCGTTCTGGCGCACTATGGCTGCCGTCGCATCATCCAGGTGGATGCTGCACATTGGTGGTGGTGGAGGGGAGTCCCCATTACCTGTAAAGCGCTTTGAGTGGAGTGTCCAGAAAAGCGCTATATAAGTGTAAGCAATTATTATTATTATTATTACATAAAGTGAAATGTGCATAGTGCAATTTACTTTACAGGATTGTGCAAAGAATTGCGCATAGAATACATCAGACAGTATGCCTGACATTAGGCAAAAAAGAACTAAGTTTCCAGATTTGGAGTAGGTGCAGTAGGTACCAGGAGCTTGTTGAGGAGCCTGACAGCCTGTGGAAAAAAGCTGCTACGGAGCCTGGTGGAGCTGGCCCATATACTGCGATACCTTTTACCAGATGGTAGGAGGTCAAAGAGGTTGCAGGAGGGGTGGGAGGGATCGTCCACAATAATGTAGGCTTTGTGTGTGCAGCGTTTGTGGTATATGTCCTGAATGGATGGAAGGGAGGCTCCAATGATGTTTCCTGCTGTATTGACAATTCGTTGCAGGGACTTTTGGTTTGAGACCTTACAATTCCCAAACCTCCCTCGATGGTACCTCTATAGAATGTGGATATTATGGGGGGAGGGAAGGTTTGCACTTCTCAGTCGCTGCAGGAAGATGAGACATTGCTGTGCTTTTTTAGCTAGGGAGGTGGTGTCCAAATGAGGTGGTGTCCAAATGAGATCATCTGTGATATGCACACCAAGAAACTTAGTACTTCTAGCTGTCTCCACAGGGGAGCCGTTGATGTGCAGTGGGGAGTGATCAGCACAGGCCCTCCTGAAGTCAATTATCATCTCTTTTGTCTTATTTACGGTATATTCAGGACAGATTGTTGTTTAACCACCAGTCCACTAGTTGCTCCACCTCCTCTCTGTATGGTACCTCATCATTGTTAATAATGAGGCCCACCACTGTCGTGTGATCAGCAAACTTGATTATGTAATTTGCACTGTGCATAGCAGTGCAGTCAGAGTTATCATCGTGAACAGGAGTGGGCTGAGTGCCCAGTCCTGGGGGGTTCCAGTTTTCAGTATAGTGGTACTAGAGATGTTGTTTCCAATCTGGACTGTCTGAGGTCTCTCGGTCAGAAAGTCCAGAATCCAGTTGCAGAGGAAGGCGTTGAGATTCAGCAAGCTCAGTTTCTGGGGGATGATTGTGTTGAATGCTGAACTACAGTCAATTAATAGCATAAGACTTAAGACATCAGCATAAGACACAAGACTTAAGAGAAAATAAAGTTAAAAATTAGAGGGTCATATTGCTAGTTGTAATATTTCCTTTATCTTCTAAGTTATAGCTTGTGTATAGTGAGAATGAAAGAAAAGCAGTTTTTACTTTAATTATACAGTACCACTCTTCTGCATTTGCATTGAAGTTCTGCTTGGCATTAGAAAGATAGAAAAATGCATGTTTTGGTAACAAAAGACTAATTTTTGTTTCATGTAAATGCAGGAATTTGAAACGGATGTTTCTGCCTTTAAACAAAAAGTGGAAGACATGGACAGGCGTCTGGGTGCAATCTTTTGCCAGGCATTTGATGACGCATCTGGTTTGGAGCATGCCTTCAAGGTTAGTGCTAGTTACCAAGGAAACAGCCCCTTGATGAAAATAAACCGTTTTCATAGCTGTGCTTTACATGAACAGTATACCACTGTACCAACACTAGTCAAATACATAAAGAGTCAGGTACAGTAGCTTCCCATCATATCTAGGTACAAGAATATAGAAATGCAAGTGTATTACCACTTGCCTTCATGTTTTAAATTGTGGTAGCATTTATGAAAAAGTAAAAAAATAAAAGATACTTTACTTGGTGTGTTCAACTAGAGTTTATTTTTAACCATCAGTGCATGATTTTACTAGTGAACTAGTTGTGTATATCCAGAATTATTGTTTAGTATGGTTGTAGATGGTTATCACAATACATACAGTACACATCCAATGACTTCATGTGCAAAATCAATAGTTATTTTTATTAAGACTTTTTGTTAAAAAGCCATAGCTGTATACAGTATGAGGTTTTAAACATAGACTTCTGAAAATTAAAATTTATTCTTATCAACCAACAGTAAATTGTTATTTTGAAGTATGATCTGAATAGTACATAGTAAAAAAAAATTCAGTTTAGGCGGGAGGCAACATGTCACAACAACATTCTTCAGCCATTCCATTGCCTGATAATTGAAAAACTTTCAATGTTGTAAAATAAAAACAAAACATGAGATGAATACAACTATAATTGTGCTTCAATAACTATAACCCATACATTGATAACATGGAAGACAAGATGTGCGGTTCAACAATTTGCCTTTTTTTCAATGTTTTGCCAAAATACAATTTCTGTAATGACTTTTCAGTAATAACTGTGTTAAACAGAATGAAAATTGTGTACTTCCTTTTGTTGTAGTTATTTTTGTGTGTGAGTTTTGTTTGTGCAAGCTTCCTGTTTGGTTTTCTGGATTGTTCATCTTTCCAGACTGTCAATAAGCCACACAGGAATACTGTATGCTGTTCTGTTTTCAATGTTACAGAACTTTCCACTGAAAAGTGTTAGCAGCTATGGTAATGTTTGTTTGAAGGATGGTGAACAACATATATAGGTATACAGTCTAATTTAACTTAATTGTATTTGTTTAAACCTTTTTTTCTTTACACACTGATTTTAAAGTCTTCTTCAGCCAGATCATGAAATTGAGATGATAAATTCTAAATTTAGCTTATAACATCTACCATTATGTTAAAAAGGTTTGCAATGTATATTATTAAAATAATAATATACCAATATACTGGACTGCTGTACTGGTCAGCTGTACATAAAGATTCTGAAACACTGAAGCACTGAATTTTGCCTAAAAAAAGTATTCTTAATAAATTATAAGTAATATGTACAGTATTATGGGGGGTTTTAAAGAACTAAAACATGTAATGGATCTTTCAGACACATATATCTTTATATATTCTTTATATATTTATCTTTATCTTTATATATTTTAAGTAGATTTTCTTTACTAATCTCTACTCTCTTTTTACTAATGTTTGCTTGGTGTTTTTGTGTGCAGGAAAGCTTTTCTTTTAAAACCTATCGAATCTCACAGAGCTGTAAACAGATTTCTGAGCTCTTTTTCTTTCAGGTGTTAGACATGTTTGGCAGTCTGTTGGAACGTCCCTTGATAGCAGCCGATGCAGAAGACAGATATCCCCTCCTCATTAGCATGTTTGACAAAGAACTCGACAACGCTAAGGTTCTTTTTAACAAGCATGTACACAAAGAAGAAGAACTGGGTAAGCGTGTTCATAGAAGAAACAAGCCTGTATTCAAACTAAGATGAACTTTGATGTCTTTTAATAAAAAAAAATACAGTGTGATGACATTATCATTTGTTGTGTTGCCTTAATCTGTGTCATCATGATAACAGGATAAATAAGCATGAAGACCACTGACCCTGTCCCCCCGTTTTTATCTTAGGTTACACACCTGTAAATAAAAACATGCCAGTTGTAGCAGGTGGGCTGCGTTGGGCTCAGGAGTTACAGGAACGTATTCATGTACCTTTTGGCAATTTCCGCCATATAACCCATCCGTAAGTAAAAACAGGTTAATAGTGCAAAGGCCTATGTGAATTTGTTGCAAGGCACTTAACATATAAGTTCCCCCTTCTGTTCATCTACAGTTGGCTGAGCTTTGTAATTCTATTTGGTTCAGTAGTTACACTGTTTTAATACATAGAGCTTAATAAATCTGGTGCCTCAAAGAGAAAATACTTAATTTGGTGTTTAAATAGAAATGTTTTAAAAAATATGTGCAGTGTTTGTGTACTTGAAAAAATTGAAATAAACGACTCCTTGAGTCTTCTTGATTTATGCCGTCATTTACACTATATAAATCAAGTAGACATAGTTTTTAAATTTTTAAAATTCTTTTAGGAATAACTCTCCATTGTTCATTTTATGTTATTGGTACTGTACATCTCTTGGACTATTGCAAACAAGAGTTTGAAAATAAACTTTTGTGTTCAGACCAAAGCTGATTTTGTTATATTTAAATAGAAAATTCATTTGAGATGGGTTTAGTCTTCATGTCATTTTATCTGTCACTTTGTAGATGTATGGAATCAGCTGAAGGAAAGAGAATGATACAGAAATATGAAGAGATGATGGAATTACTTGACAAGTAAGTCATTGCAGACCATTAGATCCCAAACTTCTATTGCTTACGTGATAAACCTGGAAATCCATGTGTAAACATTAACATTTTAAAAAGGCAGTCATTCTTTTTGTGCTGTATAAGCACCCTTTTTTTCTCCCATTTCTGCCATTGCCATTTTATCATTTGCATGTGCAGAATAGTGTAAAGAATGGTTTCACTTTATGGAAGTACTGGCAGATCAGAATGGTGGTACTTTACCAAACGAAGTAAAGAAGCTCCAGAGAAAGGTCTTGTATTACGTTGTATCTTTGTACTCTACTTGTAGTGTAATGGTATTTTGATAAGTTTCGATAAAATGATGAATAGAGGCCTTGCATTGCTGTATGTATTACTGTTTTAATTTTTAATTTGGTCCTTGTCAGTTAAAAAATATTAGAATAACCTGCCATACAGTACAATGTTTTTTATCTTTCCCTGTTGTCTTAGTCTGTAACCTGGATAAGAACATAATGTTATTTTTAGAGAGTAAGCTATTTGCTCCATCCGGTTTGTTTGGTTGCTAGAATCCAATAATTGTTAGTAACAAACAAGGTTATTAACTAGGAACCATGTGTTGTTCAGTGGTGGTGTTCTTAATCTTGACAATACACACTGTGTATTTAAAAGAAGAGGTTGTAAAACTAGTTCTCATTGTTGCAGTTGAATTTCTTTACAGTTACAAATGCTTCTTTGATGTTTGCAACATCCCTATTGGGTGTTGCTATGCACACGTTTAAATGGCTATGACAGTAAAGTGAAAAATAACCAGTTACATAGTTACTAAGGTATTTTAAAAAAATCAAATCAAAACAAAACATTTTTTATGTGAAAGTTACAGAATTCAGTAAATTATTTAAATAGTATTTCACCAAAACCCTTCCACCATAAGCTATCTTTTGTACCATTTTGTCTTTGACATTGTCACCAAGGTCTGTCTCTTGCAAGTTTAGGGCTATTCTGGGGAGCTGTCAGAGGTCTGTCTTTAAGAAATGTTTTATTTTAATTTCAGCATGGTGCATAACTCTGTTGCACAGAGCAGAATAAAAGCATATCTTTATTTTATTACCCAAGGGTGAAACTCCAGAGCCATTGTCTACACTGGACAAAAGAAATCTTATTAAAATATAAAACAAAAGCTTCTGACAAAATCTTCTGGTAGTCCGTCTCTTGCTATAAATGTGAATCTCTCACATATTTGGTATACTGCTATTTGGGAGTTTCTCCTTTGATAATTACACCTGGGTTACATATTTCCACACTCTAGGAAGTGTTGTGTAGTCTGCTTGAAAAACAGAACTATAGAATTTGCCAAACTTAAAATATTTCTTATAATCTCCATTCTTTGGAAATTACCTGAAGTCTGTTTGAAGGATGTGTCCTGATTTCAAGGTAAGTGTTTCCCAGTTGAAAAATAACAAGCAAGTTTAACACTGTACCTCCAATTCCTGGCGTCTTGTTAGAAAGATACTTGTCTATTAGGTAACTGATTTACAAAAAAAAACGCAAGTCAAGGCAATTAAGTGTACATTATGTGCAGCCATTACTTCCCAGCATACAAAGGGGAATATGATTTATTGTTATTACTTTGCCATGTGATTGCTGTAGCCCTTGTTTCAGAGTTTGAGATGAATAAACCTTAAAACTGAACAGATCGGGCCTCAGTACAATACAGACATCCTTTATATGAGCTCTGTAATCGGTTTATTTACAGATTGATATGATGTTTCAGAGACCTGACATATTATGTGTCTTCAGTGTCACTGATTAGAAAGAATAGAGCTGATTTTATTTTTTTGTGAGTGTCTACAGACGGTTATTTAGAATCCCATTCTGTGTACAGTATTCCCATGAAGCTTGTAGTTACAGTGAAAATGTGCTTTCTGCTGTGATGAATCCTTCCCTTTATTTAACATGCTCTCCCTCATTTTAGCAGGGTATTGAGAAATAGCAGCATATTTCCCAGTTGACAGGAAACAGTATTTGTTTTGAAAAAGTAAAGGCACAAGTGAAGATTACCTTTTTGAAATAATATACCTTTGTTGCCTTTCCCCCTATATTTTGTTTTATTTTCTTTATTACAACCACATATTGTGGTTTTTAACTTATAAAATGATGTAATCTCTTTAAAATTGGAAAGAGAAACTTATTTAGTAGAACTTATGACTGATTTTATTTGAAATATGCCATCTAACATAGAGGATAAATCTTAGGAAACACAGGAGCACTTCAGAGACTTCACCAATTAATAAACTCGAGGAACACTCTTGTCTAAATAGTGTGATTATGACACTTTTGCCAACAGAATAAACAAGTAAGAACAGTTATTTTATGTTATGTTTGCAATTTAATACAAATTTCATATCTGAATTTTAGAGACTGGGTTACTTTCGTAGTAAAAAAGCAAGTTGTAACTCTAGCAAAGAAGTGTCTAGTATTTGAACTGACGTAGAGTCTGAAAAATGTGTGACAGCTGGACATTACAAATGTTACATTTCTAGGGTTCCCTAATATTCTTTCTCTGCTGTCATTTAAATATGCATTTGTTCCAGTTATGTATTTTTCCTCACACAGAACTTTATTCTTTATAAATTACTTACTGTTACTTACAATTGTACACTAAAAGGAAGCCATTTGTATAAACTGCAGAGCTAGGCTTGGAGAAGACAGACTTTCATCCTGCTTTGCTTTTGAACTTATTCCAAAACTATGCTGAACTGCGCTGTGACTTCTTGCATCCATACAGAAGTAACACTTTTGGGATGAAAAAACAGAGTTTAACATTCTAAATGACACAGAACAAGAGAGACTGCATACATTAAAATAGTGTTTCATACTTGAAAACACACGCACACTATATTGATGTTTTTTTCTTTTACATATTATGTTAATACTAGGCGATAGTCTGTTTGAGGGGATTTGGGTGGAAAGGTGAAGATGTAATTATTTGAAAGAAGCACTGTGAGTTGAAAACTTTGAAAATGCAGCCACTGTTTGTGCTTTGGAGAATTCATAGCAACAGAGGAAGATACTTTATTTGATCTTGTGTTTCAGTTACTGCCTCAAGCTGTATGACATCTGGACTCGCACAGTAGGCGAAAAATCACAGTACAACCTCACACAGCCCCTCCTCTCCCGAGACCCTGCGACAAAGCTTATTGCAGTCAATTTTGACCCTCAGGTGGGTTTGGACTTTACTTCTTCTTCCCCACCTTAAATTTAATACTCATCCTATAATTGCGGAAGGAGTACGGAACCGCTTTTAGAAAATGTATTAGAAATGTCTCGATGTGTATTTCAGAAAAGGATACTTTTACAAAATACTAGGAAATACCAACTTTTACAAAATAATTTTACTTTTTTACAAAAATAATATTACTTTAGAAGAGTGAGATTATCATATTAATGATTTGTGATTTGATTATAAATTAAACTCAGTATGGTGCTATAAAAGTTATTTTTAGTATATTTTTCAGAGATGCAGAGGAATTTAATTCAGACTGAGCAATACAGTAAGGTTAAATGCAGTATGTGTTTTCAATTTTCGGCTTTGGAATTCCTGACCTGCGTGATACACCTGATTAATATTTAAACTGTATCTCCTCTCTCTTGTTTTGATTGACCCATGTAATTAAGCCCAGAAATAGTTTGATATCAGGTACAAATCAAAACCATCTGCTCTTCAATTCAGTTTCAGTGGTTTGAAAAAAATATTGTGCTTTTATCTTGCAGTTGGTGTCTGTTTTGAGAGAGGTCAAATATCTGGAATCCAGACAGACAGAGAAAATTCCCAGCACAGCTGCAAAGATCTACTCCAAGAAGGAGTTGTACCGACAGTATGTAGCCAACTTAGATCTCACTGCTGGCTGGTACAATAAGGTGATAAAGACAGTGCTAGAGGTTGAATTCCCACTAGTGGAGGGACAGCTACAGGACATTGATTCCAAGCTGAAAGAAGCAGAGGAGTCCTTAAACTGGAAGGAAGAAGGTGAGAGAAGTCTATTGATATTCCTAGCTTTTACAGTTTATAAATATCATCCTTTAAATGATTGCACTGTTTAATCTCACTCTGCGGTCCCTCCCACCCCTCCTGCAACCTCTTTGCCCTCCTACCATCTGGTAAAAGGTATCGCAGTATATGGGCCAGCTCCACCAGACTCCGTAACAGCTTTTTTCCACAGGCTGTCAGGCTCTGACCCTGGTACCTACTGCACCCACTCCAAATCTGGAAACTTAGTTCTTTTTTGCCTAATGTCAGGCATACTGTCTGATGTATTCTTTGCACAATCCTGTAAATTAAATTGTCTACGTTGTCTATAGCATTGTCTTGTCAGTGTCTGTCTGTATTCGCACCATAGACCTGGAGAACGATATCTTGCTTCTCTGTATACTTGTATATGGCTGGACTGACAAATAAACTTGAACTTGAACAACATGCACAAGGACTCTCCTAAATATTCCGCAATATCAAAAATAATGAGAATACTTCTGGTACAGATAGCCAACCTCCAGTGGTGATTACAGCTACGACACTTAGGAATTCCATTAGATGTTCACAGATCTTTGTGATGCTATGTATACACCAGTCAACAAGAATTAACATGACTCTGCATTAGTTGTTTGTGGTGGTTCCGAACCTTTTTACAGCCTGAATTATATTTCCTGTTTTTTTTTAACCTGATAGCCACTACCTGTAAACCTTTGAGGCTGTCTGAAGTGATATGCTAGCCGGGTCTGTTGTTGATTTAAGCGATGAACCTAGAGGCATTTACTTCAAGAACCATGCCTCTTGTGAGATCCCCAATATCAATCTTACGTCATACTAGGTCACTGGGTGATATTACCACTTCAATGGACAAAACGGATCACTTCTAAGCCCTGTACAAGCACAACCAAGTTCATTCAGCATTTGGTTAGACACAGTATTTCTGTTACGTTCAAAGCAGGAATGTGCATGCTAACTGCAGTGTGGTGATGTGAGTTTACAGTGAGTGTACATTGGGATAGTGGAAACTTGGAGTGGTACTGTTGACACAGTCAAAGCGTAATTGGAAATGAATAATTATTGTAGTTTGGAAATCCTTTGACAGGTTGTTTGGAGAGGGGTAGATAGCAGGGCAGTGGTGGGAAAATGTGTTCTGTTTGATCAGTAAAAATGAATAAAAAGCAGTTTACAAAAAGGGCAAATGCCAAGAAGAAAAGTAGCCGAGTGTAGTAAAATTAATTTGCATCTTTTGTATTGCATTTTTGAGATGTAGAAATTGTAGAGACTGGGTTTTTAACATGCTATTTACAAATGTCTCCCTATTCATATGAACAGGAATTTGGGATTATATCCAGCAAATCCGGGATGCTGTCCATGACCTTGAGAGACGACTACAAAAAGCAAAGGACAACGTGGAGGAGATTCAGAACATCATGAAGTCCTGGGTGTCTCCCATCTTTGAGCGAAAAGAGGGAAAGAAAGATACTCTTCTCAACCTGGAGGACAGGACTGAGCGTCTGGAGAAACGCTATAGCCACATTAGAGACTCTGGGGACAAAATTCATTCTTTAATAAAGGTACTGGACCTGTTTCAACAGGATTTGTTTGATTGTTGCCTAATCATTCATCCTTATGATCATATTTTTATTCTTTGGCTGCTCTGAAAAATTATCGAGAAAAAAAGTGGAGAAGGCTTTCTGGAGCTTCTGTTACATTTGTTTTTGTTTTGTGGATTTAGGAAGAAAATGTAGTTTCCTGGAGCATTCTTTTTCAACTGTACTTTGTGATGTGTGCACTGCTATTACAATGCCCCTCACATTTTCCTGTCTATACATTTGATGATAAAATTATGAGAATACCAATATAAAAATGCGAAATAGCTAGAAAACATTTATTGGAATTAAAATGAACATTTGTTTGTAAAGACTGAGATTGGTTCTAAATAAAATGCAATTAATATGTTATTGCTAATACTGTACTACTGTTATGGTTATTGGAAGTGGCTGTTGAGGTGTCTGAAGAGAATGGTCAACATCTAGCTAGTGTCAACATTTGCAGTTCTCGGGAGCTTTTGCTGATGTGTAGATTGTGGGTTTGAGAAACATTAATCAAAGGAAAAGTCTGATTTACCTTGGATAATTAAGTTGTGGGTAAATCATTGAGTCATCAACCGTCCAGGAAAACAATATAATGAGACAGGTAGAGAAATGTAAGAGAACAGAGAGAAGACACATAAGAGAGAGTAAAGGGAGACACCAGAGGTGAGAAAGGTTCTTGTTCAGATCGACTTGAAGGACCCGATGCTAGTTAAGTATTTGAACCTTAAGGGAGTTAAGGCAGCTTGCCATTCTGTTGTTTTTTGGAAACTCTGATTTCATGTATATAGAATCCCTAGGTTAAAAACGATCTCTCCTGACCTTTTTTCAGGAACAGGGTGATGTGTTATATAGAGAGCGTTTTAACTGTAGGCCTTTTTGTGTTTAGTTTAGAAGGCAGGTTTATCTCTCTTGTTTGCCTATTGGGTGTTATATAGGTTTTTAAATACTTGGTAGTAGTCTGGTTTTTTTTCTGGTTGGTTAAGACATTGGCTTCTGGGTTGCCTTTTCTGTAAATAGTGTAAGTATGCTTTATGTTTCATTGTGTTTTATTTAGTGAGTGATTATTATAATTCATAAATTTACCTATGATTTATTACTCCACTTAACCCTATGCCAGAGAACAAAGATCAAAGTTCAAATAAAATCAAGATCTAATTATGGTGTACAGTATGGCCATAATTGGCCATTATGGCTCTGGTGTATTCTTGGCAATATTTACAATTTGGGGGTTATAATTATTTAATTTACTTACTGATTACTTATTAATTATATATAGATACTTATTTTTTTTAACCCCCTAATTTAAAATCTATCTTAATAGCACACCTTTGAAAACACTGGAAACTGATTAAAGGGACTACTTTCACACAAAACTATCATTTAACCCTAAGTATTAATTTTAATCGCTCCCCCTGTTTTATTATTATTATCATTTTGTGGTGCTTTGTTTTTAAAGAAAGTAAGGTAATATTTTTTGTAAAAATTAAAGAATGCAGTATACAGTAAAACTGTATGAAGAGGACACATTCAAGGGTTCTGTCACACTCAGTTTTATCAGTTTTATGCTGAGCTTTATCGCTGTGGCAACACCCTTCATCTATACAAAATGTATAATAACCTATTGATCTATTTTTTAAGTTAAAAAGGAAAACAAAAATATTTCACTATATGGTGCATGGTTACAGAGAGTTATTTTAATCAAGTTTACAATGCTCTGAGCGTGACTCAAGGAGTCAACAGGCCTTAATATGAATGACTTGAATGCTTACAAGCCAGTATTGGACATTTTTATATTCCTCTGTAACCCTCTAGGAAATCAATAAAATGTCCTGCCCTGTTTATTCTGTTTCTAATATTTTTCTTACTTTTTGACAGGAGAATCTAGACCTTTTCAAAGCTGATTCTGCCTCAGATGTTTGGAAAGCATATTTGGATTATGTGGATGAAATGGTCATAGATGGATGTTTTAACAGCATTGAGTGCTCCCTTAAGTTCCTCTTAGAAAATATAGGTAATACAGTATAAAGCAGAGGATTACTTTCTGTTTCATTACAGGTACTGTTTATGGTTAAATGTTTATGACACTGGCTTCTTTCATTCCCCTCAGATTCAAAGGGTGGCATGGTGCCTTTGTTTGAAGTGATGTTGGATCTCCGTATTCCAGAGATGATGTTCCATCCTTCACTTGACTTTGGTGCCACTGATGGGTTTTATGACATGATGGATGGTATTATCAATGACATCTATAGGATTGCTTCACTGGTGCCACGTGTTGCTGAATACAACACATTTCCACATTATCAGGTATTATGGCTTCTGGTCATTTAGTGTTGAAATACAAAAAGGCAATTGACCCTTAAGGCTGAAAAATATGGAAATGAACATTAATATACTATTACTAAACACTCAAATAGTCATAAATAACTTTGCTCTTCTATATTTAACCTGCTTGAATACCATACATTATGCATCTATGTAAATGACATGTAAATCATTATATCGAGTCAGACGTCCTATTAAGTGCTATTATTTATATGGGGAAAGTATTTCCTTCAGCAGAGATTTTTTTAAAGCTACCTAAATTGTTGATCATGTATATAATTGAAGTGTCTGATTTGGTAAAACGTATTTTAACATAGATTGTTAAATTTCTATGGTTATTTTTATTTATTTACCATTGTATCATATGAAGGCAGCACAGTGGTGCAGTGGATAACACTGCTGCCTTGTAGCCCTGGGGCCCTGGGTCCAATTCTGTACCTGGGGTGTTGTAAGTGTACAGTTTTTATGTTTTTCACGTGGCTTTCATTCAGGTGCTGTGGTTTCCTCCCACAGTCCAAAGACATACTGGTAGATTAATTGACTTGTGATAAAACTGGCCCTTGTGTGAATGTGTGCGTGTTTGTGCCTGTGTGTATCCTGTGATGGACTGGCATGTCATCCAGATTGCATTGCTCCTGTTGCTTGCCAGGATAGGCTCTGGTTCCCCTGCAACGCTGTATTGGATGAAGCAATTAGAAAAAGGATGGATGTGCTGTGTATTAGCAATTAACTTACTTACAGTAGATGGATTAGCCTTATATTCCCTAGGTAAGATTATGCAGCAGAGTCTGGTGGTTATAGAGGGCATACTTTGCCTGTATTTTCTCTCATTTCAGGCAGACATGGAAGACATGGCAGATCTGGCAGACATGCGACAATACCTGATGGATGGTGTTCAGCAAGTGATGTCTAAGTGTTGCGATTACAGGAACTCCTTTGACCATTACTCCTACCTCTATGTGGATGACAGGAAGGAATTCATGCGCCAGTTCCTATTGTATGGCCATGTCCTCACCAGCGAAGAAATAGAAGCCCACGCTGAAGATGGGGTTCCCGAGACCCCCCCAACACTGGAGCAGTTTAGAGAGCAGGTTGACTCGTACGAGAAAATTTTTGATGAAGTGAACCATCTAGAGCCCATCACCGTGTTTGATGGGTGGATGAGAGTTGATGCCCGTCCTTTTAAGAGTGCTCTGCTGAATGTCATCAAAAAGTGGAGTTTCATGTTCAAGCAACACCTGATTGACCATGTGACAAATAGGTATGACGTCCAACAGAACACTGAAGAGCCAGTCATGCAGTGATGGTTCTTATTATACTTCTGGTTCATATACTATACCTATAATTATACTGGTAAAACAGAAAAAAATAGATAAAATCATTAATTTTGAGATTTATTAAAAACAAAGAATTATGTTCCTGGTGTGGGCATGTACACAAAATTCAGCTCCTAAAATATCAAACTTATTGCCATTCATGACTGCATATGTGTAAACTTGCCTGTTCCAAAGCTGTTTTATTGCATTATGTTTGTCTCCACAGCCTGTCTGATCTTGAGGAGTTCATTAAAGTGGCAGAAAAGGAACTAGGCAAAAAGGTTGAGGAGGGCAACTACAATGCCCTGGTAGAGATTATGGGACACTTAATGGCTGTGAAAGAGAGGCAAAATAGCACAGATGAAATGTTTGAACCTCTGAAGCACACAATAGACCTGCTGAAGACTTATGAGCAAGAATTACCAGAGGAGGTGTACAAGCAATTAGAGGTATGCTTATTTGGCTAAATTTGTAATTTGTAGCAGAAAAAAATGTAGTATTGTGTTTTATATTGTTTCCCTGTAGAAGTTTTATTTTTTTAATATCAATAAAAGTGTGTCCTTTGTTTTACTCAGCCTGACTTCACTATTACGTCTTGTTGAAGGCTTGTTGAGGACAGTATTATTGTTAACACTACACTCAATATTAAGATTTTGCACTGTGGTTTACCTCTGAGTAGGAGCTGCCTGAAAAATGGAACAATGTGAAGAAGCAGGCGGTCACCGTGAAGCAGCACGTTGCTCCTCTGCAAGCAAGTGAAGTTGCCAGCCTCCGAAGAAAGTGTGCAACCTTCGATGTAGAGCAATACAACTTCAGGGAAAAATTCCGCAAAGAAGGGCCTTTCAGGTAAAATAGGAGGAGAAATCTTGAAGGCAGGGTCCCGGTTCGATATGTAAAGATGTTGCTGGTAGGACCTATCTTACATATCAGGATTTTCTTACAAATAATCTATGATTTTTAGCTGTACTTTATAGCTATCTGCAGATTCCCAGTGTTTGAATTTTTTTTTGTCCGGGAATTATCTTTATATAAGAATAAGTATCAAGCTTTCAGGTTAGATTAAGAAAATTCTGTATGATTTAATTATACCTTATGTTAGTTTGCTTTGAATGTAATGTTTGAATGTTTGTTTCATGTAAAATGTAATACTTTAATCAGTATACCATTTTCACTTTAAAAACCTTTGCCTTATTTCCTCATAGATTTGACTCTGTAAACCCTTACCATATGCTAGATACAGCTCACAAGCAGATTTCAGAAAAGGAGGCCACAATGGCTGCTATAGTAGAATCTGCTGGCTTGTTTGAGGTTAACATCCCAGACTACAAGCAGCTGAAGCAGTGCCGAAAGGAAGTTTTCCTTCTCAAGGAACTCTGGGATATGATCACGATTGTGAACTCCAGCATGAGTGACTGGAAGACAACCAAATGGAGGGAAATCAATGTGGAGAACATGGAGCTGGAGTGCAAGAAGTTTTCCAAAGACATTCGAGGCTTGGATAAAGAAATGAGGGCATGGGATGCATTTTATGGGCTGGACAATACTGTGAAGAACATCCTAACCTCCCTACGGGCGGTGGCAGAACTCCAAAACCCTGCCATCAGAGAAAGACACTGGCACCAGCTCATGCAAGCTACTGGGGTCAAATTCACCATGGATGAGGACACCACTTTAGCTGATCTCTTGCAGCTGAATTTACACAACTTTGAGGATGAGGTGAGAGGCATTGTTGACAAAGCTGTGAAGGAAATGGGTATGGAGAAAGTGCTGAAGGAGCTCAACTCCACGTGGACAAACATGGAGTTCCAATATGATCTGCACCCACGGACAAAGATTCCTCTACTAAGGTCTGATGAAGAGCTCATTGAGACCCTAGAGGACAACCAGGTCCAGTTGCAGAACCTTATGACCTCAAAGTACATTGCCTTCTTCCTGGAGGATGTCTCCAGCTGGCAGAAGAAGCTCTCTACTGCTGATTCGGTCATCTCTATCTGGTTCGAGGTCCAGAGAACCTGGTCCCACCTGGAGAGCATCTTCATTGGCTCAGAGGATATCCGATCACAGTTGCCAGAGGTATGGACACTAAAACTGCTGCCTCTTGTTTGAGATGCACAGAAGCGTAAAATATTTTTTTAAATGTTTATTATTTGAGATGGTGTGATCTCTGGAGATAACAGTAAAATGAGGAAAATATTTTATAAACGTGTTATAAAATCTAGAATCTGGAAGATTATATCAAGCTATATTATTGTGTAGATTCTTGTGCATTCAATAGTGTCTTAATTAAACTAATTCTTTGTTTCCAAAATAGTGTACTAAGAAATCTACAACAATCTGCTTATACTTTTTAGATTTTTTTTTCTTTTATGATCTTAATATTTGTTATAATACATAAATGTTAAATTTATGGTTTTCCTTGTCCTGGTTTGCTGTGCTTTAACAGATATAAACACTGTATAAGTGATGCTTCTAACTAACATCGGGTACCAGTAGTTAAAATGTGATCAGATAATAACGTAAGGTAATTTACCGGGTCATTTCATTATTAATTTTCTAATAATCCAATTTCTCAGAATTAAGCCATTATTATTTTTCCAACAGGACTCCAAGCGCTTTGAAGGCATTGATACAGATTTCAAAGAGCTAGCAAATGATGCTAATAAAACTCCCAATGTAGTGGAAGCTACCAACAAACCTGGTCTTTATGATAAATTAGAAGATATTCAGAGCAGGTGGGTATATGTACTATAAATACAATATTTAGATTTTTAGTGAGATCGGTTGAACTATAGTAATAGGGAGCAATTAATTCTAAACTAATGGAACTTAACTATCTTCTATTTCAAAAGAACTAAAAAGATCTTACCCACAAAATTAGATGAGAAACCTTCAAGCAAATTGTGTGCCACTAATAGACAAATTTGGTAATAGACATTTCAGCCAACCACGTTTTGGTTTTATTGCGAGATAGGGAAAAACTCTCATTTTACTAGAACGTGACTTTGAAGGGAAGGAAGATTAAAGTTATGGTTTAGAAAATATAAAAAGGATTATAAAATGGCAAAACAGGCTTAATGCAATACCGTAGTAGCAAATCAGAGGAGATTGGATTTCTTTTGATTTGCATGGACAACTGTTCTGAAACTGTTCATTTGTTTAATTCACTGCAGTAGTACTTAGAGCTGATCTCTGCTTCCACAAATGTGCTTAAGGATAATTAGGTAGTAATTGTTGAAATAGTATTGCTTTTTCCCTTAAAATAAAATGAGTTCTGTTTCATGGTAGAATATTTATCCTTAGATTATATCTTTTCTAAATTGCTGCAGGCTTGCGCTGTGTGAGAAGGCTCTGGCAGAGTACCTGGACACCAAAAGGCTGGCCTTCCCCAGGTTTTACTTCATTTCCTCTGCTGATTTGCTGGATATTTTGTCCAATGGCACTGACCCTCATCAGGTAGATATACTTCTTAATTGTCTTAGGATCTGAAGAGCATCTGTGTAGTTGTGGTGAGCCAGTTGTGAAGCCAGTCTCATGATCTCATAAAAAAAATGCATTGTCTACCACTGAGAGTCTATTCCATTGATTGAAGCTGCCACTTCAGGTATTTACCTCAAGAGGGCAGTGATTTTCATTCTGCTCCTGTAGGTCCATTATCAACCTCAGTGTACTGAACAGATGAAAATTCTCTTGCTTGGAACTTTCTTTGTAATAACCCAGGGCCCTTACTAACTTTACACTAAATAAATTTGCTCCTGCCAACGAAAGAATTATTCTTTTTTTTTTCACAAAAAATAGGTTTTACTTAATCAAGCTAACACTGTAGCACTTGAGCTTATACAGTGCCTTGCGAAAGTATTCGGCCCCCTTGAACTTTTCAACCTTTTGCCACATTTCAGGCTTCAAACATAAAGATATAAATTTTTTATTTTATGTGAAGAATCACCAACAAGTGGGACACAATTGTGAAGTGGAACGAAATCTATTGAATTTTTGAAACTTTTTTAACTAATAAAAAAATGAAAAGTGGGGCGTGCAAAATTATTCGGCCCCTTTACTTTCAGTGCAGCAAACTCACTCCAGAAGTTCAGCGAGGATCTCTGAATGATCCAATGTTGTCCTGTGTGTAATCAAGTCTCTGTATAAATGCACCTGCTCTGTGATAGTCTCAAGGTTCTGTTGAAAGCGCAGAGAGCATCATGAAGACCAAGGAACACACCAGGCAGGTCCGTAATACTGTTGTGGAGAAGTTTAAAGCCGGATTTGGATACAAAAAGATTTCCCAAGCTTCAAACATCCCAAAGAGCACTGTGCAAGCGATCATCTTGAAATGGAAGGAGTATCAGACCACTGCAAATCTACCAAGACCTGGCCGTCCCTCTAAACTTTCAGCTCAGACAAGGAGAAGACTGATCAGAGATGCAGCCAAGAGGCCCATGATCACTCTGGATGAACTGCAGAGAACTACAGCTGAGGTGGGAGAGTCTGTCCATAGGACAACAATCAGTCTTACACTGCACAAATCTGGCCTTTATGGAAGAGTGGCAAGAAGAAAGCCATTTCTCAAATATATCCATAAAAAGTCTCGTCTAAAGTTTGCCACAAGCCACCTGGGAGACACCCCAAACATGTGGAAGAAGGTGCTCTGGTCAAATGAAACCAAAATCGAACTTTTTGGCCACAATGCAAAACGATATGTTTGGCGTAAAAGCAACACAGCTCATCACCCTCAACACACCATCCCCACTGTCAAACATGGTGGTGGCAGCATCATGGTTTGGGCCTGCTTTTCTTCAGCAGGGACAGGGAAGATGGTTAAAATTGAGGGGAAGATGGATGCAGCCAAATACAGGACCATTCTGGATGAAAACCTGTTGGAGTCTGCAAAAGACCTGAAACTGGGACGGAGATTTATCTTCCAACAAGACAATGATCCCAAACATACAGCAAAATCTACAAAGGAATGGTTCACAAATAAACGTATCCAGGTGTTTGAATGGCCAAGTCAAAGTCCAGACCTGAATCCAATCGAGAATCTGTGGAAAGAGCTGAAAACTGCTGTTCACAAACGCTCTCCATCCAACCTCACTGAGCTCGAGCTGTTTTGCAAGGAAGAATGGGCAAGAATTTCAGTCTCTCGATGTGCAAAACTGATAGAGACATACCCCAAGCGACTTGCAGCTGTAATCGCAGCAAAAGGTGGCTCTACAAAGTATTAACGCAAGGGGGCCGAATAATTTTGCACGCCCCACTTTTCATTTTTTTATTAGTTAAAAAAGTTTCAAAAATTCAATAGATTTCGTTCCACTTCACAATTGTGTCCCACTTGTTGGTGATTCTTCACATAAAATAAAAAATTTATATCTTTATGTTTGAAGCCTGAAATGTGGCAAAAGGTTGAAAAGTTCAAGGGGGCCGAATACTTTCGCAAGGCACTGTATCTGCTTTAAAATCTGTGAGCTTGTAAGTTTTTTGCCACCCACAAGCTAAGTCTTGCTGTATCCAGCTTTCCATCAATTTTGCCTTGAGGTTTTCACGCATTGTTTCCCACTGTTGTTGAAATGTGCTCTTATGATATTAAAAGCTGTTCTCGTTGCCTGACCCAATGGACTAATAGCACAATAGCCACAGAAATGTGCTTTTACACTGACATCATTTTAAAATTATACAACACATTATTACATAAGTAATATGCTTGAGCACATATTACGTGGTGTGTCCAAATGTTGTGCCAGTTGTCTTTTGGGAGATAAGAAAACAGGCAAATATACATTATTTTTTAGTTAATCAATTCCTTTACACTTTCAAATCCAATATGAGATGCCATGAAAGACCTAAAGCTGTTGTATTTCAGCTCTTTAGCTCTGTATGTAAGCTCTTTTAATGAATAATATAACATCTGGACATACTATAATAATGTGCATATCTAACCAATATGAAGAAATATGCAAAGCTAGCAGGCTGTAAATATGGGACTGCAAAATAATTTAAATATCGGGTTTCTGCAGAAGGCATGCAAAATGAAGAAAAAGTAGCAAATGTTTGATCTCAAAGAGAAAACTATTGAAGGGAAAAAGTAGTAGGTTAAAACATTTATTACGTTTCCCCCCAAAAAAAACCTTAAGCAATGCAAGATTTCATTAATTTAAATTTCAGAAAGATTTTATCAATATGTTTTTTCTTTGCTCTATAGGTTCAGCGACATCTATCCAAGCTCTTTGACAATACAGCAAAGATGAAGTTTCAGACTGACGCTGATGGCAAGCCATCTAAAACTGGGCTGGGAATGTACAGCAAAGAGGAAGAGTATGTTACCTTCAATGAGCCATGTGACTGCAGCGGACAGGTACAATGGAATTGCTTTAACTACAGGTTATTAGCAAATGAATATGATTTGTAGTAAGCTGAAGTGAACATGGAAGTATATTGTACATCCATCCATTATCAGAAAGCTGCTTATCCTGGTGAGGGTCTCAAACTGGAGCCTATCCCAGCTGAATAAGGTGCGAAGCGGGCATGAGAATGCATGACTGCTCTCTACGTGAATGAGATGCCATTCCATCTCAGGGCCTCATGTACACTGTTTCTTAATTCATTATGCTTCACCCTCATTTCTAAAATAAAAAACATTTGATGTGTGACGGTGGCTGTAGAAATAACTTTTTAAAAATCAATTCCTTTACCATTATTATTGATGTTGAGTTGGTTGAGTTGATATTGATTATTGAGTTCATAAATATAAAATAGCATAAATATGTGAAGCAAAATAAATGTAATGACCTCTTATTCTCTTGTGAATGTCCCTGTAAAGCACTATGCGTGTGATTATGTGTGCAGATATGAAATTAATCTGATTAATCTGAAGCAATTATGCAGCTACATTCAAATAAAGTGTTGAAATTCTCCGTAATGAAAACAAGCGATAACATCCAATCTGTACACATTTTTAGAAGGGCTGTAATAAAGGCTTCTCATTGCCATAGCAAGGTTGTGTTCTTTGATGATGTTATGTCCTTTAGAATGCATATTCTTGGAAAACATTGGATCATGTTAAATGATTTGGGGAACCTTTGAGTAGAGGTATTTAATATCATATTAATGGCTATTACAGTATATAAGCCCATTAAGTCTGCATGCATCATCTTTGCAAAAAAAATTCACAAAATGGAACATTATAGATGTTTTTCCTCAGCCCATGATAACTGTCTCCTTGCATAATAGGGAAATATTTTTGTAATATTTCAATTTTCCATGTTGTAACTGTTCACTGTATTTGTTGAATTTCTTGTTTTCTCTTTTTCCGACCCCACCTCTTAGCACATTTTTGGGATATGGCTACATCAGCTGTATTTTAAATCATTGTATGTGTGTAAAGGAAAAAAAAAAGTCTTTTAATGTTGGTCTTTTGACATCAAAGAAATTATGTGAGCTTTCTAGGCTGTATGCTGCTGTATACGGTAAATTATTTATGATTGCCCTGCAAGGACTTCAAACACTGTTCATGAATATGTACTCAAAAAGATGTCATTGTCGTCTAGGTTTGAAGCTTAAAGTCTGGAAAATATTCAGTATATCCATCACTATCTTTTTTTTCTCTCCATAAATATATACAGGATATGTCCAATTTTTCTATGTGAACAAATAAAGTATTTCATCCTATTCCTCACAATGCATTTCATGCCATTCCAAAAACATAAGTGAAATACATTCATGAGTTCTCTGAATATTTGCTTTGAGGTGGAGGTCTGGTTGAACCGGGTGCTTGACACCATGAGAGCTACTGTCCGTCATGAGATGACTGAAGCAGTTGTAGCTTATGAGGAGAAACCCAGAGAGCAGTGGCTTTTCGATTACCCAGCGCAGGTATGTTTTTTTTTCTGCTAAACTCAAATTCCAAATACATTATACATACACATTTCTCATGCCTTGACTAATGGTGTTGTAATTTGTTCTCAGTTCACTGTCACTTGTGGCTGGTTTCTTTTTCAAGTAGAAAAAAATGTTGCTTAACATTTGATGCAAGCTTTCTTAATTATCAGTTCTGATTATGTTATGTTCAAAAATACTGTGGGAATACTCTGATTATTTTTATTCCTTGGAAATATGTCTTTTCCATTATCTGCAATTTACTTGTTCATTGTTCTTTTACTTTAAATCCATCCATTCAAATTAAAGTTTAAAGTATCTTATCATGCTCTTTCCCTGTTACCTCTGCAGCTTTGACCTGATCAATTAGAAGGTTTTTGTTAGTCAGGGACTACCAAGGGTTTCTATAAACCTTATACATTATACTCTTAATTAGATGACCTTCCATTGTAGAACTGTATATAAAAAACACAATTATTTGTTAGTGGTTTATTAGTCTGCATTAATTCTACAAGTGGTGTGAATTGAGTTCGATACCTTGAGTAATTATGATTTATGCTCCCAGTACAAGTGGCACTGGAATCATCTTATGCATTGGGTTTAATTGCTTAGGCTGTAGGGCCAAATCTTTAGGTAATAAATCAAGATTGGATACTGGCGGAAAGCAGAATTCTGTATATATGTAGCTGCTTACACTAATTATACATTTTTCATGCTTGTTCAGCTTATATAAGAAGGCCATTTGAAATGCATCTGTATTTTTAGGTGGCTCTGACATGTACGCAGATTTGGTGGACAACAGAAGTTGGTATAGCATTTTCTCGACTTGAAGAAGGTTATGAGAATGCCATTAAGGAATACTACAAGAAACAAGTGAGCCAGTTAAACACCCTCATCACTATGTTGATTGGTCAACTCTCTGCTGGAGAAAGGCAGAAGATCATGACCATCTGTACTATTGATGTCCATGCCAGAGATGTTGTGGCCAAGATGATCGCTCAGAAGGTACAGAGTGCTAACTGCTTCATAATGAAAGTACCACATTAAAACATTCCTCTTTGTTAAATGCTTAACATATGCTGTTTCCTTCTGCTTTGATGGTTTTAGTAAGCCAGTGATTACAAGTGCTTCTTTTAATATCGGATTTGGTTTTTATTTTGAACAATAAATATGTTCACCCATTAGATCTATAACATTATTTACTGTTACATAACAGCTAGAGTAGTTATAGAAATCCTATTTTATAGAGTTATAGAAATGCTTCGATTTTAACAATTCATGTTCTTTACCTATCAAAGTTATGGAAAAGTTCATTACAAGTACGTAGCTCTTGAGAGTACTTGTGTTGGCTGTCCATCTAAACAACAAATTAATTTGATTAGTGATTGATTACTGTACATCTTGTGTAATAAGAATACTAAAGATTTAAAGGTTATTCTTATTAAATAATACTTCTGTGACAGAGGAGCACACCTCCCACTGCACTCCCTACTCCGCGGCGCGTGGGAATGCGCAGCTACAGTACCACACCTGAGGCTAATCAGGTCTGCTATTTAAAATCCCCATGCGTCCGCAGACTTTGTTCAAGTTTAGAACCGGAGCATTTATAAGACAGCATACTCTTTTCTTTCATATACGATCCTCTTGTATACCGAAGAACGATTGCCTTTCCAGACAACTACGCACCAGCACACCGCTCACTCCCTGACCAAGGATAAGAAGCGCTCTGCCGGTGTTCAGGCAGGACCCTTTTGAACCCGACACTATTACACTTCTAACATCGTCTTTCAAACATCTTAGTGATATTCTGTAAAGACAGAACAGTTCACCAAGCACAGCAGACCAGGCATCCTTGTATTTTACTAACAATTCTCAGTGTGTTGCTAATTTCTGATATGGTCTGTATAATATGCTCAGAAGAGACTCTCTATTTGACATTCTGGTGTTTTTTTTTGTCCCACAGGTAGAGAACTCTCAGGCATTTGTGTGGCTGTCTCAGCTCCGACACCGCTGGGATGATGAAAGGAAGCATTGCTTTGCGAACATTTGCGATGCCCAGTTTCTGTATTCATATGAGTATCTGGGGAACACGCCACGCTTGGTTATCACCCCGCTGACAGACAGGTGAGCTGCAGGCATACTGCAAAATGTCTTTATAGTCAGGTCTCTGGATTGTTCTGAAGCTATGCTTTTATTTGATTCTTAGAATAAGCCAGAAGGGATGTAGAAAAATGATGGAGAGTTATGGGATAAGGCTTTGTATTTGTTGTATTGAATAGACATTACTTGAGTTGCAGTCCTTAATGACCATAAGTTATGTATGCATTTGCGCTAAATAGCACCTTGATTTGATAGTTGTTTTTGTAAATTCTGTAGCTGAGCCATATGCTGGGGCGAGGCATTGAAAATTCAAAACTTCAATGGGTGATCTTGCCAAGGGTCCCAGGGGGAACACAGAACCTGAATTCACATGTGTAAAAAAAAAGAAACCTTTATGTCGGGAAGGGAACATCAGGCAGGGGTGGTTCGATTTTTCATTCCACAGTGTCCAATCCTAAAGTGCCACCTGGTAGCACCAGCTGGAAATGAGAAAATAAAAATGAATCTGTTTAAAAACACATTTTTAAATGGCCTTTCTTTGTTTCTCTGATACAACCAAAACATTAGTCTCTGATAAATCAATCACCATATAATTGGCCGAACATATGGTTAGTCCCTCATCTTGGCATTCAATCTCTAGCAGTGTTAGAGACCTGGCTTAGGTCCAGATCTAATGCAGAGAGCACATTTAAAACAAAGTGTGGGTTACAGAGTAAGTGGATTTGTGTGCTGTATTTTAGTTTTTTGGAGTCTGAAAATCAATAAACATATTCATTAGCTGTGTTTAAGTTTTCTCACTTTCTTCCCACCTATTTTTATTTGCCTTTTAAGGTCTGCCAAAGATCATTTAATCATAGTTACTGTACTTATGGTAGTTCACATTCTGGTTATACTTTTAAAATGTAATTTAAATAAAAAATGGTTTTAGGTTAAAACCAGTAGTAATACTAATCAATACCAACATCTAAGTTTTAAGATGGATTAACAAAACGTTTCTGACACTGTTGATTTACAGTGTCAGAAAAATGTTTATGATTCCAGAATTATTTTGACCTGCACCACCATATTGTTACAAATTAGTGGGGTCAGGAAATATACCCAACCATAAGTTAAAATGTAAGGCAAGTCAGAAATGGAGAAATGGAGTAATGGCACATACATTTTCTCTGGTACAGTTTTGGTGATAGAGACAATAATCAGGGTCAGGCTTGATGACAGGACAAATATCTATCGACAATACTTCAGACAGCTACACAACACACAATACTAAACAGAAATACATATAGAAAGTAATAATAAATGGATCCTTAGCAGAACAAAACTTTCCTTCCACATCATGGATGCTCAAAAGTGAATGGAAATCAATTTCCCTATTCTAAAAATGCATCACTAAGAGAGAATATTTTTAGTTTGAACTTTTAACAATGCAGGAAGTTGGAATTTCCTAAAATAAATAAGAAAGCAAGATCTAAAATAATGTTAAGATTATTTATCCAGAATCTAGACCCAAGACTAATTAGGGGGTTCTTTCACATACAACAAGCCTTGAGGAAGAGGAGGGTGAAGGTGACGTTCCTTGTTCTATCCTTGGTGATGTTGAATGTTCTTTATTATGATTCAAGATTCATAATTTATCATGACGTTAGTTAACTGAAACAAACCATTATAACCTTCTAATCCTTTGATCATCTGTGTTTATCTGCCTCTTAGCTATCTCACATACCTCATACCCATTGTTTTAGGCTTTCTGAGTAAGGATTTGAGACAAGATGTGAACTGCAAACGACACCCCCAAACAGGTCATATAATGCTAAATATAGTATATCAGAATATTATATAATGTGATTAACTGGTGTCCTGTCCAGGGTGTTCCCTGGTTTGCACCTGTTTGTGGGATAGGTTCTCTCTCCCTGTGACACAAAATTTGATGAAGTACAGTAGTTAGAACATGGATGGATGAATATTAACACAGACATATACAAGAATTCTAGGTATACAGACACACAATTTAAACACAAGCCTTAAAGGTCATTGTCAGATGAATGCATGGGTCTTTTCTCTGTCAGCACAGTCATATTGCATTGTCCAGTAGGAAGACAAAACACTTTTGACATTGTCAGGCTCCTGGGTGCAGTTAACTTTAGAGATAGTGCAGTTAGTGGGTGTGTGGAACAAGCTACTCAGCCTTGTTGATGCCGATACTAATGGATTTCTCATAAATCAACTGGGTGAGATCTTTACAGTTATAGTTTGTTGCGATTATACAAAATAGCAAGATGGACATGGAATTACTTGTAAATCTGTTACTAGTATATTCTTTCATAATTTACTTTGGACTAATGTAATGAGAAATGGGGGTAGTATTTTATAGCTGTTTCAATGTAGTATGAACAACATATAATACAGTATATATTACCTTTATATTAGGTGCTACATAACGTTGACCCAGTCTCTTCATTTGACAATGAGTGGTGCCCCAGCAGGCCCTGCTGGCACAGGAAAGACCGAAACCACTAAGGACTTGGGCCGTGCCCTGGGAATCATGGTCTATGTATTCAACTGCTCTGAACAGATGGACTACAAGGTACTGTACATTTCAGCATCGCATTTAGAGGAGTCAACATTCTTTAATAATTCAGAAAAGACAGTTATTTTTTATTAATGTTGCACTGGTATTTTCATGCTTGATAGGAATGGAGTGAAGAACTGACTAAAAAGTCAAGGGAACACTTGAAACAAATTAAATTGTTGGAATAGGGACTTAAATAATACAGAAGAGGAAATGTCTTGGGACAATATTTGGACAGTATAAATTTGGCTAATATTACTTGCTAAATTATAACTCCAATATTGGCCTCTTGTGGCAGAGGAGACAGATCTGGTTGGCTGGTCTTACTGCAGCTAAAGGGGTGATGGTATTATGTTCAGTGCCTCCGCATTCCCTCTCCTGGCAACATTGAATCCTGTCTTATCTTGATATTTGTGTAGAGCTTTCTACTGCTTGGATCCATGTTTCCAGGGAGATATATTGCTGTTATTCTGTTCCAGTTTTTTTTTAATTAAAGGCTGGTTCACTGTACCCATATGGGAATATTGAGGAAGTGCACGGAGGCTCCTCCGTCCGGCTCAACCTTTGAACCTTTCCCTGTCTGACACATTGTACTTTCTCCAGCAATATAAAATGAGGGTCATTAGTGTTGATAGAGAGGCACGTTCCTCACTGATGTTGCCTTGAACCTGTAGGTGATCTTTGAAACTCTTTCTCTTTTTATAACTTTGTTTCACGTAAATCACAACCCATACATCAGTTTATACATATTTGTGTAAACATATTACATTATTCAATAATAATAATTATGTGTTCCAAAACATCTCTAGGACTCACACTGCCAGTCTTAAAAACTGGTCTTCTCAGTGCATTCTACTATGCCAGAAAACATATCATTCGCTAGTCCAATGAGGGTAATTTGTACTTTTGTGTTTTAATGCATCACAACAATTGAAGTTTCTGTGGGCACACTAAAAAACAGGCATGGCGAAACAACCAAAGTTTTGGGCTGTGACAAAATGTCCAAAATACTTAGAACCATGGTTTTTAATTGTGGAGTACTTAAAAACTGACAATTTATTTGAGCATACAGTTATACAAAAACATAATAACTTTGAAACTACATCCATCCATTTTCTTCCCATTCAGGTTCGTGAGCCAATTCTGGCAAGCAATGGGCACAAGGCAGGGTACACCCTGGATGAGACACCAGTCCATTGCAGGGCACACACTGACATAAACATGCATGCGTATATTCACACCAGGATCAGTTTTCTCAGAGACCAATTAAACTACTGGTATGCTTTTGAACTGTGGGAGGAAACTGTAGTACCCGGAATAAACCATCACAAACTACAGTTTGGTACAATTTGTTTCATTGTTATTTTGAACTGAATTTCATCTTATTAAGATCAATCCCTAGAAGCAAAGAGTCTTTCAGGGGAATGTGTCCATTGACTCATATTTATTTCCCTGAAAATGCACTCAATTCCTCTGATGTATAGGTTGTGACAGTGGTGTGAACGATTTACAGAGAAAGAATGTTTTGAAATTTATAATAATCTTTACTTCTTTACCTGAGATCATGTGCTACTGCTTATTAATTCTTGCTCTTCCCTGGAGGGTGTCAGTCATACTCTGAGCTGTTTATTAATCTCCATGCAACACCTTTCTTCCTCTGCATACAGGAGACAGATTAGTTAAGCTCTGATAGATTAGTTTATTTACCTCCCAAGCGATGTCTGAACAGCCTCCTCAATTTATTATTTTTTTTCCTTAAGACATGCTTATTTATTGTACTGTGAAATATACTGGTCAATGGAAGCACATCTGTAATCTCCAGGTACAGCTTGTTCTGCACTAAGTATCCTACCAAAATTTGCATAATTAAATTAAAAATATCTAAGTCTCTGTATCTTATATGAAATATATGAATACTTTTGGGTGAAGATTGGACTCTATAATTAATAGCTGAGAGATGCTAGATCAATTTAATAATTGTTTACTTTTATTTTTCTTACTTTCTAATGCTGGAGTTCAATTGGGAAAGATAGAAATGCCTGCTCGTGCTGTGTTTGTATTTAGACCACTCTTGAAATACCAAGATGGCTGCCATAACCTAATATCAAGGTTGCATGCTCATTCAGACTCTTTTTAAATTCCTCCTGAGTGCATATTTCCTTCAAATGCTTACAGTACCTGTCTCTTTGAAGTATTGATTATAGCAACAAGTAATAGTGAGAGCTCAAAATAAAAAAGTGACTTTAATGTATGTTATAATAATGTTATAAAGTTGTTTCTATGTATCCAGTTTTGTTCCAGTACGCTTTTTCTTATGTTATGATGGTGGTCCCATATATTGATGATGGTGATTTCGTTCTCACTTGAGCTCCTTATGGTGTTATTTAGGAGATCAAAGCAGTCAGTGATTCCTTTTAATTTTATATAAGGAAACAAGCTAAATGTGTTGTTCTCAATCATGTTCATGTGTCCGTGTTTTAATAAAAGGTTGGGGTTAGTGCTTCCAGAGGCTGCCCCATGAATTCCTTTTTTGTCCTTTGTATTTCTACTCAGAGTTTACCTTATAATCTGTGTATTGTGCTTTGAGGGGGTTGTTGGCAATGATGTGTTGATTGTGTTATAAAAGTGTGAATATTAACGTTCAACAGCAGCTTGAATTATTGGGGATTGTGTAACAGTGATGCCATCCCTTTGAAACCAAGATGGACTAGAATCCTCCTGTAGCAGAACTCTTTTTCAGCCTAGCTGAGCTTGTTGCTGTTGGGAGAGTGGCGCTGTGTCCTCTCTGAGCTCATGAGCTGCCATGATTGGATCCTGACAGAGGCAGAGCAGAGCTAACATGATATATAATGATCACATGAATTATTGTGCATGCTGATCATACACAGTAATCTGGACAGAAAAAAAGTATATTTGTTTTATAACTTACAACTTCTGAATTGCAAATGTTTGATTCTGACAAAACAATGATTATGAATCATTAATCATTTTAAATAAATTACACTTTCTGTTACATAGCATATTGGATCAGTCCGTTTTCCGTATATGTTTAATTAGGAACAGTTAAAAAGTTAAAAATAATACTATATTCAGTTTCAACAATGTACCTACTATAGCTTGGAATGCACTAGCAACATATTTTACCAAATCTCAAGGTTTTAGGTAAGGCAATCTTGTGACAATTATTTTTTCTTCCTCTCAGTCATGTGGGAACATTTACAAAGGCCTAGCACAAACTGGAGCCTGGGGCTGCTTTGATGAATTCAACCGGATTTCTGTTGAGGTGCTGTCCGTGGTAGCTGTCCAGGTAGGTGAGCTGTTATGATTATTGTTGGAAGCTGTATTGTAATAAAACCATTAATGTATGTACTTTACATAGGACATACTGTATTTGTGAGGGGCCTAGAAAAGTTTCTTCCACACAGTGATTCTGCAATGAGTGACAGTATGAGATACTTCTGCTACTGTATGTGCCCATACAGTTTCTAATAATTTCTTCTGTCATTTGTTTTAAGAATTAATTAATGAAGATCTCCCCAACACTTCAAAAATAATTTCTGAGAAGTATTTATTATTTGGTTTTATTCTGTATTTCTGTAGCCAGCTTTGTCAGGACATTTATCTTCAGCTTGACAGCTTGACATATTGGTATTGCTCACTGTTGTGTTTTCAGTTGAGCTGTCTACAGTTAATTTATCATTTTGCTTGAAACGTGATTGACATGAGGAACAGTTTTTTACAACTGAAGATTCAATGTAGAATTTCAATTCCTGTCCAAATCTTGGGAGGGATTAGAGTTTGGCAAACACGTCTTGTAGGAGTTCTTTGTTTCGTCCAGTTTTTGTATGCCCTTGGCTTCCTTAAACTAAGTTTATAGTGAATAACTGTGCCTCCAGAAGATAAACGACATGTTTTACTGTAATTATTTTTAGTGAGTTTGACAGATTTCATGTTTTTTTCTGTCTTCTGAAGCACAAAGATACACAAAATAGAGTAACTTAGAAGATGCAGAGAGCAAGAAGGAGTGTGGGCAAGACTACAACGAATTTGTTCATTGTGCTCTTTATAGTAAATGCTATGTCAGAATTATGTCCATTGTATATGGAATGTTTATTTTCTTTTTAAATGCATTAACAGTAAAAACTATAGCCAATACAATACATATATATTTTTATTATTCTCTTACAGATACTTCTTGATAATCCAGCCATTAAAATCAAATTTCTTTAGGCTCCATCCAGGCTCCAATTCTGTTATCTTAGGGTAACAGAAAGAAAACTGGCTGGCTAACATACAGTATGTTTCTCAATTCAGTTTTTCACCGAGAGTGAATTTCATGCAATAAATGTTTAGTACGTTAGATGTCTCTAGAAAATAAGTCAGTTGTTATGAGTGTAGGGGAGTAATGAAATACATGTAACAACTTTATATCTTCAGGTTACAAATTTTTAGCTTTCACTTTATTCTGTTAAAGTTATTCATTTTGGACTAATATTCTGATTTCCAATAAAACAGTAAAATCACTTTAGTTTACGTTTGTGATTGTAGTTAATTTATGACTCTCTAGGGTGACTTATAACATTTTTTTGTTTACTTACAAAAAAGAGAAACAATTATAGTCTTAAATTAATAAAACCTTTAAATGGTGTAACCTTTATATGGTGCTCATTTTCTAATAACTCTTGGAAATTTGCTGTAAATGTAATTTAGCTAAACTTCGAATATCAGATCATTAAAATTCTGTTTTACTTGTTTAAAATTATAGAAATGAATATATAATTTTCATAAATATGTAGGCTTCTCAAAGTGCTGTAAAGAAAGACAACAACAATAAATAGAATACACAAGATAAAACATAATTACAATACACAGAGGAGCCCGTCGATGGTGGTACTAAGTATATTAGGAGCAGAGGGGTAAAGAATGGAACCAGTTAAGTAAAGGCTCTTCTAAAGAAGAAGGTTTTGAGTCTGGATTTGAAGGAGTTTAGAGAGCTTTAGAGGTGACTCTTTGATATCCTTGGGGACAGAGTTCCAGAGCTTGGGGGCATAACAAGAGAAAGCCCTGTCACCCATACTATGTAGACGGGCTTGAGGAACAGGTACGAGACCAGAATTAGAAGAGCGAAGGTTGCGAGGTGGGGAGTAGGGTGATTATAGTTCAGACAGGTACTGAGGTGACAAGCCATGCTGAGCCTTATAGGTGAGCATGAGGATTTTAAAGTCCACACGGAGTTTGACAGGAAGCCAGTGGAAGGACTCCAGGATAGGAGTAATGTGAATTTGATATTTACAAAACAAAGTGATTGGTATTTTGTAATCAAATGCTTTTTCAAAATATTGGTGGGGAAACAGCAAATTCTGTAACTTTTGTATTTTCAGAGCCAAACAAGCTTTATCTTAGTGGCGTGATTTGTGTGTAGCAGGGTTAAGGACTTAATAATGTCCTCAGCTTCGCAGTCCCATTAAACTGCCTGTATAGTTTTCATGTTTTGTCTTTCACAATAAGAACACTTCTTCATACACTAAAATACTTAAATTAAGTCATGGTAAATTCTAAAGTCATTCTTAAATGAGAGGATTCAGTAGTTGAAGGAGATGGTAAAGTACACTCAGTGGGGCTTGCATGCTTAGCAGATCAGCTATTGTTGTAGTTTGCTCCATGTAAAATCCAGAGAGCCTTGAAATAAATGCACTGTTGAGAGCCCTTTGACACTTTAGCATCCCTCAAATAATGAAGCATGACATGTGGATATGTAGGACTTGCTGAAGCTTGTTGTGAGTAGTCTAATGCCCTTATAGACATCATGGTGTTTTTATTTACAATGACTTAGGTCATAACTTCCTTACAGTTTGTGTGCATTGCATCTTATCCATAAGTTTATCTTTTTTATGTTTAAATGTGTAAAGTGGGTAGAAGTGATTTTTATTGATACCTTCATATATTTTTAGTCAGCATTTAATGTTTCAGTGTGACTGTTGTAGGTAAAAATGTATTACTTATCAGAATGAAGACCAAGAGAATAGACCCATGGAAAGCCTTTTTGTTTCAAGCAGCATATATGAATGCATGTAAGCTGTGTACCTCTTTAATGAAATATTGTTTTTCATAATCTGTATAATTTCATAATATATAATATCATAATATCAGTAATTGAACCGAATTCCTCCCCTGCCGGTTGACCCATTATCTCCTCAAAAATGTAAAAGTTCAGTATACACTCTTAGGCTGCAATGTAGTCAGGCAAGAGAAAGGTGAAGAAAGCCAAAGAAAAGCTGGAGCTGAGTCAGTGTTTTTGATTATCCTTTCATTATCAAAGCTGCTGCAGCTCAAATGAGAAGCACAGGTCCAGTCTTGCTAATGCTTGAAAGTAACCACAGAGACACTTAAATGGACCTTAAACTCCCACAGTTATCTTAGACTGTGGTCGATAATTGCTTTCCCACACGCTCTATAATGAGGTCACTTTAACCATTAAAGCACAGAAGCTGGAAGAATGTCTTGGACAAGGAAATAGTGTTCTAAAGCTTTAGAACTTCAGACCTCTGGCTCTGTGCTTAAATAAAGCTTGCATCTCAGGTGCAGTAAGCTTTTATGATCTCACCTGAGGTGTCAGTTTATGGTGGAAATCTCAGATTCCCACTCAGTTGTTTGAGTGACAGCTTTGCAGGCACAAAGAAAGAGGGCCTGGATAGGAAAGAACAGTTCTGTCAGCAGTATATTTTATCTGTGGCATGCACAGCCGGCAGGTTAATGTAATCTATTGACTTGTAAAATTGACTTGTGTAACACCTGATTTAATAGAAATTTTAGACAGCATAATTATTTTTGAGGAGGCTTTTCTAGATTAGTGGGCTACTTTATGTGATTAAAATTATTCAATTTGATTTCTCGCTCCTATGAATTAATATCCCCTTCTTTATACAATATTTGTTTTTATTATGGTTTACAAGTCCAGCTTTTTGGCAAGGTATTACATTAACATAGCCCCAGAAACTTTATTTAAAATATATTTGTGCTAAAATAAATCAGGAAAATCTCACTTACTCAGAGTAGAATTTATTGGAAATTTAAAACATGAAAAGCCACCAGGAATGAATGTAGCTTATTAAAACAGCAAAAAATGACACTTGAGTGGAGGACAGGTAAATAATTTTATCTTACACTACTTAAATCAATATACATAAAAGTCTTTCCAGTAAATGGTGGTAGCTGTTTTCAATCTTACATAGATGCAGTAGTAACTGTAGTAGTAGTGCAGTAAATTACAACTATCGATACATCGTGCTTTCCAAGCTGTTGAAGTCATTGCTGTCTTTCTATGTGACACATGCAGCAGTGTTTATATGTAACAGTATAGTATCAACATGGTACTGTGTTTTACATTATAAAATGTTGCTGTTAGCATTTTCTTTGTGATATTATGTGGTGGTGCCCACTAATAATAGTTGTTGATGGCTTTAGAATTGAGGAGAGCAAATTTTGAACATATTCAAAGGGATTTAAAATTTGAAAAGGCATCTATTCAAAACAAACAAGAAAGGTTGATTTATCACTTCATAGTGACCTACCATCCATAAAGCCATTTATCTTTTAGCTAGTTCCAAGCTCCACAGTGCCTGACAGGAGGAGTGACAGCAATTAGAAAAGTGGCTCACCTCTCACTGACATCACAGCCAGCCTGCAGGCACCTGGGCAGTCACAGGAGTCACAGTTTCAAAGTGAGAGGTTTGAAGATCTCTAAGCTTTACCCCTGTGACTTTCTGCCAATTCCACACTGCTGCTTAAGGAACTCCAGTCACAGTTGAATATGAAAAGGCCCTGCCTTGAACTTGTGATGTTTTGATCAAAGAGCTCGACCTGCAGTCAGAATGGGAGCCTGTAACGAACTGTTTGATCAAGTTAGAAACCCCTGTAAAGGATGTTTTTGGCATTCTCTTGTCCCCTTTAAGGTTAAGAGTATCCAAGATGCCATCAGAGACAAGAAGAAACGTTTCAACTTCATGGGAGAGGAGATCAACCTGTTCCCTTCAGTTGGGATTTTTATCACAATGAACCCTGGATATGCTGGGCGTACTGAATTGCCAGAGAATCTGAAAGCTCTCTTTAGGTAAAGAACAAAATTACCCATCAAATAAGGAATTAAAAGAGGCAATACTTTTCCACAGCATCACAGTCTCCCCAGGATATTTCCTGCTTTTTGCCCTGCAGAATCAGAAATTATCCAGTCTTTGAATTCAAACACGACTCGAGTGGTGAATGGTATTTTATACCTGTACAACAGTCAATTGAGTTGAAGTCAATCATTGCATTTTTTAGCTTTTTCTGTAATTTTAGTTTCCATATATTATATAATCTATTCATTTTTAATACTGATATGTATTGTGTCCACTGGGTTTGCAAGTTATCGGCATATCCATATGAGTTTTCTCCCAGTGCTCTGGTGTGCCATCTGGCCGTGAGTGTAGAGCCACATTGCGCCCTATGATGGCTGGCTTAGTCTCTGGATCACTGTGACCCCATAAGAATGAAGCTATTACCAAAACATGATGGATAGGGCCCAGTTTACTTTCTGATTTCTGTTTTATTCACTAGGATTGTTTTTTCAGATTTTCATTTAGCAGTACTAGATTCTAGACTGGATATATGATTGTCTTTTTCTCTATTTTTTTTAATTTGTGGTACAGTAATGTCACAAATTACATTATGTACTGTACAGTACATTACTTGTGCTGTTGTTATATAAAGCATTTATCTATAGGATGTTAGTGCATTCATATGCAATAGATGGTTGTATACATGGATGTCAGTATTTATTTCAATTTGCTGTTCGTATTTTTCAGGCCTTGTGCAATGGTAGTGCCAGACTTTGAGTTGATTTGTGAGATCATGTTGGTGGCTGAAGGTTTCCTTGAGGCCAGACTGCTAGCTCGAAAATTCATCACATTGTATCAACTCTGTAAGGAACTTCTGTCCAAGCAGGTAGGTTCTGAGCTATATTGAGTACTATTCAATGATTACTGATCATGGTACACTCTATTGGCTTTAACTATTGCATCAGCACTGAATCACCTCTTTGAGTTGATTGGATACAGCTAATGAGGTGATTTAACCTGTTGAATGTATAGCTTGGTGAAAGAAAAGAAAGAAAAGTGTATAAGTGTAAGCAATTATTATTATTATAGAAAGGAACCAATAGCTTCTAAAATAATATTTGCTTATAAAAAAGTATATTGAACGTAGCTTTAAATTGTGTGCATCTTTAGAGCACACAAGCTTTATATGAACCTTAACAGGACATTAACTGCTTTAAGCTGGAGTAGTTTTTTTAATTGCTTTTTGTTGAATAAAGTTTTTCTTCCATGGTGAGAATTGACTCACTTTAATATTTTGAGAAGTTTCTAAACACTCAAGAAACACTTTTCTTGACAATAGAAAAAGCCAGCATCATATAAAGATGACTTATTTAGCTTCTGCCTCTCAGTTGAAATAACTATACTTATTGACTGATTTGCTTTTTCACATTTCTAGGTAATAAGACTATTTTTGGTATTGAAACAAACATCTTCTATATTTTAATTTTAAAGCAAACTTATCTTCTGTACAAATTCAGAGCATTTAGCAAAGGGAAGCACAGTTTTCTTTGATTTTGCCAATAATTTTCTGTCACTTCAGGATCACTACGACTGGGGTTTGCGAGCTATCAAATCTGTGCTTGTTGTGGCTGGATCACTGAAGAGAGGTGACCCAGGGAGACCTGAAGACCAGGTTCTGATGAGAGCTCTCCGAGACTTTAACATTCCCAAAATTGTGACAGATGACATGCCAGTGTTCATGGGGCTCATTGGAGATTTGTTTCCTGCTCTTGATGTCCCTCGGAAAAGAGATCTAGACTTTGAGAAATATGTGAAGCAGTCTGTTCTGGATCTCAAATTGCAAGCTGAAGACAACTTTGTGCTGAAAGTAAGTATGGAATGAACAATGTAGTTTGATCACTGCATACCCTGCTAAAGTCCCTGTGTTCTAAGGAAGCACACACTTATTATTCTGTTGGAAATAAACGAGACCTACAGTGTTTTCTGACAAAACAAGTCAATTTTCTAAGAGATGGGTGGGTGAAAGACTGGACAGACGTATAAACTGAGTTACAATTGTACTTCAGAAGTCTGTCCATAAGTCCTAATTTTGAACATTTGTGTGAGGAGCTATAGGCTACAGACTGTGGAGCTATCATATAGAGTGCCATGGGAAATAAGTGTAATCTTTAGAAGGTCAAAGGCTCAGAAAAAAATGATTGTATTCTGTATTATGGTACTCAAGGAAAGCATTTAATACTCATGTTGTTGGAGAAGATGCTTCTTGGGAAATGGTTTATACCTGGAAGGAGCTACCAATGAAACAGAAGGTCAAGAGATCCATTTCACTAACAAATTAAGAAGCTCTATAGACTGTAAGCAGCAGATTCTCTTTGGTTGGTTTGAAATGTGGATTAGGTTTGTAAAGTGCTTATCTGTTAATAATGGTAACCCTTATGTGACATCACGTCAAAGCCACAATCACAAAACGTACTAAAATGATGGGCCTTCTTGGAGCAGTAGGGGGTGAAAGCACAGTGAATTGTATTGATTGAGCACATCATCAACAGAAAACTAAAGGTTCCTCTGTCTCAAAAGGAAGCAATTTACTGTTGCTTTTAAAAAATGCTTAAGGACATCAATAGGTGTTAAAGCCCTGTGTTATGTCTCTAGAGTCGTGCTGTATATCTAAAGTGTTTGGGTGGCATTACTTGTTTTTACTTGAGCATGCTGTCAGCCTCAGAAGACATTGTCAGTTTCAAAAAGAATGCTATGGATCAAATTGGATGAAATAAGCAAAACAGCTAAAATAATCTTTAGTCTGTGTATTGCTTTTTAACATTTTTTTCAGAATTTTTTAAATCACACCATGTTGTTCGAGGTTTAAATAGTGTACAAAGATTTTAAAAATTAATGTACTGTAGTACAAAATGTGCAAATTTCACGACTTGAGTTTTCTTTATTAACATCTTACAGTCAGTCTTAATTTTAGTCTAACTTGTCATAAAATATAGTTCTTTATAAATAAAATATGTATAAATTCCCAATTTTTTCTCTATAAAAATATAAAACAAATATCTGTTTACTGTTATGTAGTATTTTGACAGAAATTATTTATTCTCTACAATCTATTTTTTAAACCGTAGGAAAAATAATTATTTTCACTTTTACATCTTGCTACCATCAAAAGAAGAAATCAGTCTGTGCTGGATGAGTCCTTTTAATAACCCAATGTCCTGTGACAGCAGCTGATTTTGTGCCCTACAACCCACTGTTCTCAGGTGGTTCAACTAGAGGAGCTCCTGGCAGTGCGCCACTCTGTGTTTGTTGTGGGCAATGCTGGAACAGGGAAATCCCAGGTCATGAAGTCGCTAAACAAGACCTACCAGAACATGAAGCGACGTCCAGTCTGGGCCGACCTCAACCCCAAGGCTGTCACCAATGATGAGCTCTTCGGCATAATCAATCCAGCAACAAGAGAGTGGAAAGATGGTGTGTTCCTTTTCTGCCTTAAATTGAATTTGTTCTGTTACTAAATCTTTTGCAAAGTGAAATTGCTTCTTGCCTGATTTGTTTTATATTGTCAAACACCCAGAGGAAGCCTGATTTATCACATGTCTTAAAGATAACTGCATCTAAATGTCTGTATTATTAGGGCTGTTTTCTAGCATCATGCGTGAGCTTGCTAATGTCAGTCACGATGGCCCAAAATGGATTGTACTCGATGGAGACATAGACCCCATGTGGATTGAGTCTCTAAACACAGTCATGGATGACAATAAGGTAAAGCTTTTTGTTATTAAATCTCAAAGAGATTCAGTCTCTGATTTAGG
The DNA here is from genome assembly GCF_059453375.1 of Lepisosteus platostomus. Classification (NCBI taxonomy): domain Eukaryota; kingdom Metazoa; phylum Chordata; class Actinopteri; order Semionotiformes; family Lepisosteidae; genus Lepisosteus; species Lepisosteus platostomus. The sequence goes on from NC_142621.1 coordinate 39,061,524, forward strand.
GGGTAGAAAAAGCTTTTCATCAGTGTAGTAGGTGACAGAATTGTTGGTGATCTAAAAGTTAACATCAAGATCTCTTACAATCACATTAACTGTATCATGCTAGCAAGGTTGAAAGGTTGAATTGATCTGTCCTCTGATCTAGGTAATGGTGACCCAAATGTATATGTCATGCTTACATTATTATCAGTGTCTAAACATTCTAGCAAGTATGTGTTTATAAATAAGGAATATCCATTCTTAGAAAATGTGGAATCACCTGTAGTGAGAATATACAACACATAATACACTGAATAATAACACTGAATTTTCTTAGTCTGACCAGAGTTTGAACTTCAGCATTATTTGAATCTGCTATAACAGGTGCTCACCTTGGCCAGCAATGAGAGAATTCCTTTGAACCCAACCATGAGACTGGTATTTGAAATTAGTCACCTACGGACAGCGACCCCAGCCACTGTGTCCAGGGCAGGCATGTGACTTTCTTCTATAGCAAGGACTCAACTTGTTATGACTGTATATCAAATCATTCTTTGTTATTACATAACGTGGAATAAATATTTATTAACCTTCTTTTTTCAAAAAGAAAAACGCAGTTAAATGGTTAACCAAAATAAACTACTATTAGAATTTTTAAGTGATAAATTTGCAAAAAGCTGTTTTCATAATATGGTGTTAGAATTTAGTTTAGAATTGTAAAGGCGTTGAAATTGCACAGACTAATTAATTGTACTAATTCCTTCCATGTTACACAATCTTGGAAACATATCTGTTCTTTTTACCTTCTGTCTAATGAGGGACATAGTTTTGTACTGAATTCAGGTTATTCTCATTAACTTTAGTTTTGTTGTTCAGGTATCTTGTACATAAACCCAGCTGATCTGGGCTGGAATCCTCCAGTGACAAGCTGGATTGACAAGAGAGAGGTCCAGTCAGAGAAGGCAAACTTGACCATATTGTTTGATAAGTACCTTCCTCCCTGCCTCGATACCCTCCGAACAAGGTACCCAGTTAAAATTTAGAACATTTCAGAATAGGTAGATAACTCTGTGAAGTGAATATTGCTACTGTATGCAATATTTATAAATTCAATGTATCATTGTCCTGGCAAGCCATGACAAATAATGTAATACCCCAAAATAATATACAGTAACATTCTGAAATGCCTCTTTTCTAATATAGAAGACAAAAGGTTTTCTGAAGTCAGCAGATTTATGTATTTAATTATTTCATAATGTTCTCCCAGCAAATTGGCATCTTAAAATTACTGTACCAGGTGCCTGGTACTTTCAAGCCTGTAATTATGTGTCTGTGCACTGGGAGAAAGTAATTGGTCCAGTTCTTTCCAAAGAGAGCTCATATTTTTGCTGATATTTTGGACGAAGATCCCAACAGCGTAAAATATATTTTTTTTCCGAGGGTGTTTAGACCTAGTTTAACAGCATCAGCAGGTATACATTTCCTTAGGAATAAATCACACTATTAACATTGCATCTGATGCCAAAATGATTAAATCAGTTCCATGACCAGCTGATTTTCTACCTGGGCTGCTGTCTATGTAGAGGCTGCATGTTCTGTCCGTGTTTGCATGGGTTTCCTCTGGATGCTCCAGTTTCCTCCAACAGTCCAAAAACATACTGGCAAGTTAATTGGCTCCTAGGAAAATTGGCCTTGGTGTGAGTGTGTGTCTGCCTTGAGATGGAGTAGGTCCCATCCAGGGTGTACCCTGCCTTGCACCCATTGCTTACCGAGATAGTCTCAGGCTTCCCCAAAACCCTGAATTGGAAGAAGCAGTCAGAAAATGGATGAGTGGACAGATTATTTTCCCCTTTTTTATTCAATATGTTTTTCTTTCTTCAAGATTTAAGAAGATTATTCCAATCCCAGAGCAGAGCATGGTTCAAATGCTGTGTTACCTCCTTGAATGCCTGTTAACGAAAGACCACACTCCTCCAGACTGCCCGAAGGAGCTCTATGAGTTGTATTTTGTATTTGCAGCCATCTGGGCTTTTGGAGGTGCAATGTTCCAGGATCAGGTACACATTTATTTAGCTTTCAACCGTTAAAATGTCAGATGTTTTTAAAATGCTGTTATTTGAAGTTCAGTTTTAAAGCTGCAATTCATTTTTTGATTGTAAACCGTGTAAGCTATTTCCGCCTTATTTTATAGTATTTCTTAGCGTGTTTTTTTAGTATGTGGTGTGCTTGTGAGAGATAAGATATTAGTACCCTCAGGTATGGTACATGTGCAGCTCTTTCCCCTCTGGAGTGACAAGGTAGTTCTGCTAAATATATATGATAAACGCTTCTGTGAATAGGCCTCTCCCTTAAACAATTCTCTGAGCCATCCTCATCATCAAATGACCAGTGTCAACCAAGGAATCAGTCAAAGTTAAACAACAGCTTTTAAGCTTTTTAAAATATTTTTATTACAAACATGAAAACTGCTAATTTCTGTGGTTCCTGCAAAATGTTAGACACCATGAAACAATAATAGAGGTGAATTAGAACAATAGCAAGAAAATCTGTGTCTAAAGAATGGAAAATACCAAAAAAAGGAGCTGCCTCCATTGTGAAAGGTGACCTAAAAGAGAAGACCTTTTCTCTACATATTGTTTTGTCCTTGGTTATACATTTTTAAGTTATTTTCAGGTACATTACAAATCTGTATCCATGTACAGAAGGAAAAACATGCTGTAGCTTTAATATTTTACACATATTTACACATCTGCAACAAAACCTTAACTTTCTAGAATCCCAAGAAGGATTTGTGCTAAGTTAAAATGTATGTGTAATCTTTCTTTAATTACAGCTTTAAAGTCCTTTTTCAGGGCATGAGGTTTCATGTCTAACTGTAAACATGAATACAGAGTGGGGTGTTACATAACAAAGGAAGGTTATAAATTTGGATCAGCTTGTTGTGTGAAGCTGAGATTTTTACAGTTTCAGCTTTGCATTTTTGATCTTGGCAGCTCCATGGTAACATGACATCTGACTTCTTCCCTGGGGTAATAATTATTTTTGCTTTCAAGAAATGTACTTCACACAAAGAGGTAAAGTCTCCCTTCCTAGTTTGCGAGATGACCCACACCTCTTGTGTGTACTCATGCTCTGATCCAGCTGTGTACCACTGAACAGCAGCCAAATATTGCCAGAGCAATTTCCTCTGCCAGCCTCCACATCCTCATACTTTAGTATAAGATTAGGAAATCTGACAGTGAGTACAACTATATTAGTGAACTAATAACAAAGCTAGAAAGCAGTATGTTGTGGTTCTACTTTTACTGGGACTGGTATCAAGGTTCCAGTTATTATTAAATTATACAAGAAGAGAATATGTTATCATCTTAGAAATGTTAAAGGGGAACTGCAATACTATTTTTATATTTGAGGTTAGAAAGAATCATCATTGAGTGCATTTCAAACCACAATAAAGGTAAATAAATTTACATCACAATATAGACAAATTTTCCAGGTATGCACAGCGCCAGAATTAGGCACGAAAACTTCCGGTTACGTGAAGCTGCCCTTCAATGTTTACAATGTCATAAATTGAGTATGAGATTGTAAACAAACAGACTTGAAAATACATTTTATTTAATCCAATAGAAATATTACTCTTTTGGATCTTTGAGACGGTTTTGCCGGCTGATACTATGTACTTTTTAACTCTGCTGATCCAGTTTATAACATTTCCGTGGTGAAATGTGTGCTGCACAACCTGCACTTATTTGCTTGTACATCGCATTACATTACTGGTCGATGTGGCTGCATCATGTTGAAATTTGTGGAAACTCTCTCTGGTGAGACTAGGGGTTTGAGACAACATGGTGACTTACAATACTTTCACGATGTTCATGGTTTTGTGCTTAATTCAACATTTCTTAAATTTATCTATACCATCAATGGATTAATTTTGTTATCAAGACTTAATGACTGGTCTGAGAAAGTGGGACAGCAGTTCCCCTTGAAGATGATATAATCTTTTTTGGTTGTTACAAGATAATCCAGAAAAAAAGATAATTCAAAATTAGATTAGCAACTAACTAAACTGGTTAACCAACCCATGATTAAACACTTTTTCAGGAACATTGTCTTTAGAAAACATTTAAATGTAGAAATCCATTTTCCCGTCTCCCTCCTCTCACAAGTACTAAGAGATATGATAGAAAAGTTCCAGTTCATTTTTTTTCTCAAACATACATTCCCTTGCTGTATCAGTGGCTAAATTGAGTGGTATAAGATTCATTTCAAAGTCAGTCACCCTCACTAACTGCAGTTCTTGACAGAAAGATATGATATTCAGAGAATTAATTCCTTTGGAGTGTCATTTTGTGCCAAAGGTACAATGCTGTGATAAACAGCTGCCCTTTGCATTTGGAAAAGTGAACCAATATGACCACTGTATCTTATTGCATTGAACTAGACGTGGCCTTGAAAATGACCCCTTGATAATAATAGGACATAATAATAATTTCCACAGCGTTTCCTCAACTAGTGTGTTTTATTAAAAGTGAAGTTTATACACATAGTTTTCAGGATGTGGGGACACAGAATAGACTGTAGAATATATTGTATAATATATTGCACTATATCAAGTTTTCAAGACAAGTATTTGTGAATTTCTTTTTGTTTAATTTTCAGTATTCTTCTCATCTTCTGTATATTAACTATATTTTAAATTTATATTATTCAGTAAGAATAAAAATCTCCTGTTAATATACTGAGAGACATTAAAATACAACAAGAGATATCGATTCTAGTGCCCATTTGTTGTGTATTTAATAGCACACAGTAATCTAAATTTTAAATCAATAGCTCTTTGGTCATATACTTAATGTTATTTCCATTTAAACAACAAGCAGATAGACTTGTTGATTGTTAGTTATGATCAGCCATTGAAAGAGACATGATTTTAAAATGAACATGATCATATCCTGCTTAAGTACTGAAGAATGGTATGATTGAAGTTGATTTGTGAGAAGACAATCACATTCACCTGATCCATCTGCTTAAGCATTTGCAGACTGCAGCAGCTACAACACATTAAATATTATGCATATTAGTTGAATAACTGTAACCCGATGGTTGCACAAAAAGGATAAGCCAGTGATGGTCTAAAGACACAATTGTCATTTTTTATGGTTCTAAGAGCAGAGAAAGTAGTGGATTGTTCAATTCACCAATTAATGCTGTTTTACCATCATCAGACCTAACAGAAGGCAGTGTGTGTGGAGGCTTTATGGCAAGCATTGGTGTGTTATTCAAGCTAACCAATGCGATGGTTGAAGTGTGAAGAAGTAGGCTGAAATCTCCTTTAATACAAGAATGCCTCTATTGTAGTTTGAGGGCAACCTTACTCCTCAATGATACATTGATGAAATCCCTAAATCAACAGATTTTCCATTCCTACAAGCTGATCCAAAAGTGTTGATTTTCTCCTTAGAACAATGCAAGACTAGTCATTGCTGGGCTTATAATGACATGATTTTGGAAAAACATTTTTAAGATTTCACTATGACCAGTACGGTCATCTGACCACAACCCCTTCTCTTGTTCCCAATCAGACCCAATCTTTGCAACTTGGTTACAGCTGCAAAAGAAAAGGGGCAAAACATCTTGTGGCAGTCTGTCCAGAGGCTCATCATGTCTTATTTCAAGACTGCCGGGATTGTATTAATCCTCAGGAAGAGCATACTTGATACTGACTTTATAATATTCTTGCCTTGACAGAGTTGACATTTTAACAGAGTTTCACATTCTGCAAGGAACATTTAGGGATTTAGTAGTTAGGGTCACATTTTGTTGATACTGTATATAGTAAATACAGCATGTAACATGTGTTAAATACATTGTACCTGAGTATTTCCTTTCTTGTATCAACATACATAGCATGAAATGATATGTTTTAGATTAGCTTTGAAATAAGAAATAATGTTTTTTTTTGTTTCTTCATTTGCAGCTGGTTGATTACAGAGTGGAATTTAGCAAATGGTGGGTGACGGAATTCAAAACTATCAAATTCCCTTCTCAAGGCACAGTGTTTGACTACTATATTGATCCGGAAACAAAGAAATTTGAACCATGGTCTAAAATGATTCCCAAATTTGAATTTGATCCGGATATGCCTTTGCAGGTTTGTAATATATACATATATTATATCAAAGTGTATGGAAACTGACATTTAAAAGTGTAATTATTTGTACTTTATATGTTTAAAGTGTTATTTATGTACTATGGCACAAAGAAATGTATTCATAATCACATCTTTATATACAAGCATATCAGTAATAAGGAAATTAATTACCTACCCTGTGTTAAAATGGAGATGGACCTGGTATCTTCTCTTGAAAGAGCTTTCAGAAAGTGGAGCAGAGAAATTAACCATAAGCTTCTTTTTTAATCAGGATCTTGTGACAGTCTAATCTTTCTGAAATAGATTTAATTATCTTCCTGAGAGCGTTTTGATGGATGAATTTCAGAACATTTTCACTCATTTATAGAATGGGTACCCTTATTTTCTGAATGTAAAGGCAAGTGTTTAAAGGTACCAAGGAGAAAACAGTCAAGTTCACGAAGGAGCAGT